>NW_005353931.1:310366-315390 GCF_000412655.1 Myotis brandtii
TGAAATTTTGATCCCCAAAGTTCAGTATCGTGGCTAATGTATGTACCGTGAAAACACTTTGAAATTCAAAGTTTTCACTTGCATTAATTCTAATAATAGATGAACTTGGTAAAGTGCTCATAATTAAACAAAATCAATATAGTTGCAGAATTTGGTTAGAATTTGTATTTGGTTAGAAGAAAGCATGATATCTGCAGCCTCAGAGATTTGGGAAAAGCTTTGAAAGGAGGGAAGGATTTAGGAGTAATGTGGAAGGGAAGAAATAAGGAAGGAAGGAAGATGCCACCTATCTGAAAAGATTTTCACCATTGTCACAGTTAAAATAGTTTGATAGAGTAGAAAGTGGTGAGTCAGTGCAAGGTTGACCCAGAAAAAAAAATTAAAAAGGACAGGCTATACCCAATGTGAATGTTACATAGGGATATGTGATTTAGTGATTTTCTTGAAGCATATATAAAAGTAAAAATGTGTTTTCTAAGTTCCAATCTTTCAACAAACATCAGTACAACTTTTGAGACTCAGTTTCCCATTGTTTTCTAGAAAACCAGACATTACATAAGAGAGGCCCTGAAGTACCAGTTTGTTCTTACTTTCTGTGATATGCTAAGTATAAAATGTGTTCTTTTAGTCCCTGAAATAAAAATAATTTATATTTTTTAACTTTTGCAATTGCACGTCTCAATTATAACTTTACAGCCATAATTTGTTATTGTCTGCATATATATGTGGTCGGTCATTGTCCTCTTATAGTTTCCTTTCATATTCATGTTCAAGTTGTAATGTACTTATAATCTTTTGTGTGGCTAACCATATTTATGATACTAATGATTCCATTACCCCAAGTCCTCACTTAACTTTGTCAATAGGTTTTGGAAACTGGGATTTTAAGAAATGACATATAAGGAAACCGATTTTGCCATGGGCTACTTGATATAACCAAAGTTTAGTTCCTATGGCATATTTCTGGTCACAAAAACATCTCCAAACTTCTAAATAAGATCCTAAAAACTAATATTAAACTTTGGAAAAAAAAGTGAGCTATAATACATTTAAGAAAGAATAATAAAAACAAGTAAGATACGTAATTATTTTCCAAATTGCTTATTCTAATTCAGGGTTGAGGGTGACAAGAGTCAATTCTGGCAGGTTAGTCATACCCACACTCACACTCATTCACACTGGGACAATTTAGATATGTCAATTCACATAACGTGTACATCTTTGGGATATGGGAGGAAACCAGAGTACCTGGAGAAAACCCATTTGGACATGGACATGCGCACTAATACAGACAGTGGCCATGTCTGGAGCTGATTTCCCACCCCCCTCTACCCCCCCCCCATCAATGTTATAATGAAAAAACGTTACACAAAACCACATTGTTGCAGGACCTGCTGTATAGTGAATTAAAAGTACTGTGTTAGGTACATTCGATTCTATTTTCCCCCTATATTCTTTTCAAAGCTAAATTTCTCCCCTAATTTTCATATGGGCTCTCATAAATTAACTGATTTCTATACTGAAAGTAAATCTCTGAATCATTGAATATTACTGAAGAATCCTTTAAAATTAACTAATATAAGTTGACTTATGACTTTTATAATATTCAGTGAGAAGATGATATTTAAAGTTCAGACATTAGTATTTCTAGTTTTTTAAAAGTGAAAGTGAAAGAAGTATATGTTCCAAAGAGTTCCATTAGATTGTTTCTTTATACAAAGTACATTGTACATGATTAAAAGAGCCTGCATGTGTATGTCCCTTCAAAAATCCAAATTAATATTTCCCCAAAATTTGTTTTTCTGTAAAATTAATCATTATGTTTTGTGTCTTAAAACTGCTCAGATTATCTACCATTTCTTCCAAATTATTGATGCTCCTATCATAACTAATGCCTGAATGAAGTGATAGTCTTCACATAGGAGGAATAAATTCATGAATCCTGGTTCACTTACATTTTAATTTTAAAAAATTAATCACTGGATGTGAAACTTTAATGAATGAAGGCTGTTTTTCCCAAAATGTTAGACTGTCAAAAAGTTTTGAATTTCATTGCAGCGAGCCAGATTCAGCAACCATTTCCATGTGATAATGTTGGAATTACAGCTAAGCAGCTTTAATTAGACTAATAAGATAGCCTTCATAAAAACGCCTCCATGAAAGTGCATCCAATAAACTTGTTATTCTTTTCCCTCTGGAACTTAACATCTAACTTACACATTAAAAGCTTTATAGCTAACTAGCCCTAACTGGTTTTGCTCAGTGGATAGAGCACCAGCCTGCAGACTGAAAGGTCCCAGGTTCTATTCCGGTCAAGGGCATGTACCTTGGTTGTGGGCACATCCCCAGTAGGAGGTGTGCAGGAGGCAGCTAACTCTCTATCCCTCTCCCTTCCTCTCTGTAAAAAAATCAATAAAATTTATAAAAGCTTTGTAGTTAACTAATATTATATCACAAGATGTAATTTTCTAGAATAGTGGAAAATATAGTTAACACATAATTTGTTAAAATGTGTTTAAACTTATATTCCATACAAAAACTATTAATTAGCTCACATTGGGTACAAACATTATTTGGACATTGAAATGATTGATTGATATTCTTAAATTGCAAATCAATAAGCCACTGTTATGCTTTAATTTTGCATTAACTCTCTTGTGTTACTTTTGGAAAGCTGTATCTCATGGTTCATGATGCCTTAAGGTATTTTGTGATGTGTCACTCAGATTCATTTACACGTTTGAGTATTGCAACAGTGGTTCTGAACCATAGCTTCACATTAGAGTCATGTAAAACATATTGGCCAGGCCCTCAAACCCAGTATTTTGATTAAATTAATTTGAAGTGATTTTTGTGAAAAGTTTCTCAGGTTATTCCAAAGTGAAGCCACCTTTGAGAACCACTAAATGGGAGGATTTGGGAATAATGAAAATGTTTTGCTTGTAATATACTAGAACAGATTTCCAAGAGAGAAGATAATCTGAATGGACTATATTTAGCTAGCTCCAGGAATGACATTTGTTATGCCATGACTGGACCAGCTAATGCTTTGAAGTTCTTCCTAGTTCTCTGACTCTAAGATATTATAGTGTTCTTTCCATGTTAATAATTATTTCATATTTTTTCTTGATAGAGCACAGAGTGACTCATCAGTTTTGAAAATGCGCTTGTGAATAATATAATAGAAGCAAGCTATGGGGAGATACATCCATTCTTTCAAAGATTCATTATCTGTACCAACAAAATATAATCCATGACACTGCAATAGAACCCTTTGAAAAGTAAAACAACACCAACAACAATGTGAATACAATCAATACTGAGTCCAGGTGTACTAATGACAAAAAGAGATAAAGAAATGATCAAAATTGAGAGGTAGTAATCAGTGATGTCTTCTTGGAAGCACTGCTTTATGACAAATTCAGAAGGAAGTGATGCATTTCAAGTCAACAATGAAATTCCAGTCAACAAAGGGACTCTGTGTAAATGCCACAGCGAATAAAATATGGATAAGCTATGGTCCTCACTGAGGAGCCTTGATAAGCTAATTCAGGAGGAGGTCTATCAAAAGTCTAATACGAGGGTAGAATATACTAGGAGAGCACAGCAGAGGATGGGTTTATGTCATATTACAACATTGTGAGCAACTTCATGGGCAAAAGTAATTTGAACTAAGTCTTGAAGTGTTGGAGGAGAGTGATTGGGAAGATGAATAAATGCCTTCCAACCTAACTATTAACATAAATAACAATATGGAGGCACAACATTTACTGGGATGTGCAGGGAAATAATGCAGGGGATGAATGAAAGCAGCATGTCACAGAGAAAAGAACACTCAATTGTGTTTGGAGAAACAATAGCTCAATTCACCAGACTAGATTGAGAGAAGGACTCAAGTGAGAGAGAGAAGAAAAGAGGCTTGCCAAGGCTGAGGGTAAGGGGGAGCTCTGAAAGGTGGTTTGAGGAGTTTGACATCCATACATCCCAAGTAGCAATATTCCCAAGGGATCCCAAGCATAACTGAAATAATAATAATAATGCCTGGTCTCAACTAGTCTCTGGGTTGTGTTAGCAGTCTGAAATGAAGCCAGACTGGATATGTTCATCTATATAAGAAGGCAAGTCACAATCCTCAGGATTGTATTTTAAGGAACAAATTTACAGAAAATTCTTTCATTCCAGGACTGGGATGCTGTCATTCAGTACTTTCTTTCTCAGCTCTTTCGAGGGAGAAACAACCAATTTCCTTATTCTTAATTTATATAACTAATCTGTTACCAAGCTACTAAATGTAATATTTTGATCAAATGCTTCCCTGAAGCATGTATTTCAGTTTTATTTAATTATTATATCTTTTATTTCAAGATCTTTTTTATCCCTTTTTCTATCCTGAATTCCTAAAAAATACACTGGAGACAGAAAAAAAACACACACACCAAAAAACCCCCCACAAACCCCACATTGTATAAAAGGCAATTAGCACGCCCTCTCCTTTTTATAACTTTATAATTGAAATCTCATTAAAAGCTTTCTAGGTCTCAGCTCCCTTAGTGACCAGGTGTCCCTAATTTGTTTTTAAACTAATGTGACTAATTCCAGGCAATGACTAGAAAAAGTCTAATACCTGTTGGAGAATAGCAATAGCAAGGTTATAGAAGTGGGGTGGCTTTTTAGGTTGCCTTTAACCTTGTTTTTTTTCTTTTTCTTTCTTTTTTTTTTTTAAAGGCTTCAACGTCTTTTCTCTCCGAGTCCTGCCCTTTTTTTCAGTCCCGGCTGAAGATTCCAAGGGAAATGAGAGCACTATTTTGTTTCTGCCTGGTATTGCAGATAGGGGGAGGAGGTGGTTATTAGAGAGAAGCTCTTTCTCTCTCGGTTTCCCCCTCTCTCCGCCTGACAGCACCGCTCTCTCGCAGGCTCGCTGGTTCTCTAGGTGATCCATTTCCAGGCAACGTGGGGCTGCTGCCGAAGCTGCCCAGCCAGCTCTTCCCTCGCTCTCCGCATCCCGCCAGGCGAACCGCTCCGAA
>NW_005353931.1:315806-316339 GCF_000412655.1 Myotis brandtii
CAGACCCGGGCCCGGGCGCAGCGATGGGCAAGGTCTGAGCTCCAGCCTCTCCCCCTGCCCCAGTGCAGCCGGGGCTGGATACATTTTTTTTTTAAAGCCAAACTGCAAACAACTCTGGCGATGCCAACATTCCCTTCCAAGTGACACGGCTCTGCGAAGGAGGATTCCTCAGGCTGAGCTCTTTCTCTTATTCGCCCTGCCATCCTCGGCGACGGAGTCAAGGCTTCGCTCCGGCAGGAGGAATTTAGGGGGGAAGAGAAAAAGCTGTGCTCAACTCCATCGTGACCTCAAACTCTCTGGACTGTGCGTGTTGAAATCATCTGGAAAGAAAAGCCGCCGCCAAAGAAAGCCAGCAGCGGAGGAGATGGAAGTTTTCCCCTTGGTCTTGGTGTTGTCCGTGTGGTGGTCTCGAACCTGGGACGCCGGGAATGCGGATTCGATCATCCACATCGGTAAGTGAGGGCAGGTGCTGCCCGCGGCTACTTTTGACCGCGTCGGTTCGCCCGTGTTTCCCCCGGGCGGCCCCCTCTGCG
>NW_005353931.1:316400-316707 GCF_000412655.1 Myotis brandtii
GAGGTGCATCCTGGAGTGCGGGCTGCACGCGCGGGGGTCTCGAGTTCACCCCGGGGTGCGTGTGTGCCGGGGCGTGCGGGGTTTTCAGCGCACAGGGAAGGGAAGTTGAATGGGCTGACTCAGTTTCCCATATTCTCCCCCGGAGACACACTGGCTCTATTTTTTAAGGATGATCTTGGAGGGCACCGAAGAGGTAGCATCTGTGAGGCGAAGCGAACTGGGGTGGGAGGTGGGGGGCGCTCCCTTCGGCTCGAACAGGTGGTTTTGCAACGTGAGCCGCTGCCTTCGCCGCAGCGCCGAGCGCCGG
>NW_005353931.1:317011-363396 GCF_000412655.1 Myotis brandtii
GGGGGACCGGGGCGGGCGGGGGCTCCGCGTCATTATCATGCACGGCGCTCGCAGCTCCAGGCTCCAACTCTTCTCACTTGCTAATCCGCGAGAGCTGAGCGGAGACGAGCTCCTGCAGCCTTTTCGGCGTTAATGCAATTTCCTTTTCGGAAATTCGCATCTGCGGGCCAGCGAGATTCCCTGATCGGGCTGGAGAGAGGCCCCTCTTGGGGCATATTTCTGGGCACAGGACTTTTATCTGTCCACACGGCGTGATGTTCTGCAAATTGAGGAGACAGATGGGTCGCAGCATCTCCCCTTTCAGTCCCCCTGCCCCTCCCCCGCGCAACACACATACTCTCCCGCTCCTCCCTCCACCTCCTTCTCTCCCTCTCTCTCTCCCTCCTTTTCTCTCCCGCTCCCTCTCTCTCGCTCCTGTAAGCCTAACCTGCTGCAGGTGGCGGTTGTGCCTGCCCACGCCAGGGTCTTCTATCATGTGTGTGCCCAAGAGGCCAGCCCCTCAGCTCCGGGGGGCTCCCTCTCTCTGGGTCTCAGACATTGTCTTTGTAAACATGTCTGCCATTCTCTATTATTTATATCAATAGAACCATATGTCTCTGTGCAAGGAGTAATGAGGTCAGAATTCAGAAAACCTTGCACTTAGGCATTAAGTAAATTAAACACTAGATAGCTTGCCTGTTAGATCACCTTTTGCTTGGGGGCTAACAGAGCCTGTGGGTTCTGAACTTTTCAGGGAAAAATTATGGTCTTATGGAAGGGTTCAGTAATGTTTTGATGGAGTTCAGAAATGATCTGGGCTCCTCTTAAATAAATGACTTACATTTATGTCCAGTGTAAATGACTGCAACAAGAATGTAGATATATGTTGTTGTACTTTTGCATTCAATTTTATGATTATCGGTTTCTGCCTTATGCTCTTTATCACTCAGGAGGGAAGGCTTGGGGATACATGCTTATTTTATTGCTTATGCTGTGGTCTACACAATAAATACACTATTTGCAAACACCTACAGCTCTTGCTATCCTTTACCAGATGAATACTATTTTGCAATGCAGTCTGGGCTATTTGTTTCAAAATAGAACACAACTGTTGTATTTTTTTCTTCCTTTCCATTCTGTTGTCTGTCAGTGTGACATGGCTTACTTATTTATAACTAGACCAAAAAAGTAACTGTACAAATTACAGATTTCTTTAGAAAGCTGGTTGTATGCATGAACTGTGCATGTTCTACTAAAAGAAATCGTTACTTCTTAGACAATTAATTTGACTTGAATGCAATTAGTACATTAGACAAGAGGATTAGCTTCTTTTATAGACTACCTAATAATGCCAGGAAGCTAGCAAATTGATGATTGTTTCAAATGCTCCATATCTTTTATAATATAGTGAAAATGTTACCTCCTAAATTAAAAAAAAAATGACAAGTAAGACTAATTTGTGTACACTTCAGAGGTTAAAATTGTCTCCCCCTTCTCCCCCTAACTCAGGCTGATGATAATAAATTCAAAACTAAATGCCCATATATTAAAATTTTAAAGCACCTGTTACTATTCATTGGATCAGTTTACTTGCTTGGTTGGATAGGAAAAGAGAATTAATTATGTTTAAGAGGTGACTGCTTTCATTTGATATTCAATCTGAGAAATATGCTTTGATATTTAATCTGAGAAATATGCATATGGTAAATATATTATTTCAGGACTAAAGGGATGAAAGCGATGAAACAGGAGGGAAAGAATGTTTCAACTCTAGAGATATAAGGAGATATGCAGAAATGAAAGGTTTCCACAGCCTCATGTGATGTGTTTGAGCAGAAAGTAGCTGTAATGTGTAGTTCAGGCAAGCTGGCAAGATAAAAGACACTGCTGCAATAGGTTCCTTTTGTTTGCCAGTATTGTCACCATCCTGTATGTATTTACTGAACACCTTTTACACATACTTCAGCATGGGGCATATAGATTTAGTGTAAGACATCACCTCGATCTCAGTGAGTTTATACTTTTAGTTTTCTTTTTAATTCAATTGAATGTATTGGTTAATAAAATTCTATAGGTTTCAGGTGTACAATTCTATAATACATCATCTGTATATTGTATTGTGTGTTCATCACCCTAAGTTAAGTCTCCTTCCATCACCATTTAGCCCCCTTTCACTCTCTTTATCTCCCCCCACCCCCTTTTTTTCTGGTAACTACTGTTGTCTGTATTTTTAACTTTTTTTTTGCCTAATCCCTTTACCTTTTTCTCCCATCCCTCAACCCCCTTCCTCTCTGACTCTGTATCTATAAGTCTGTTCCTTTTTTGTTTGTTAATGTTGTTCTTTAGATTCCACATATAAGTGAGATCATATGCTACTTGTCTTTTTCAAGACTAATTTGTGTGCACTTCAGAGGTTAATATATTTCACTTAGCATAATACTCTCCAGGTCCATCCATGCTGTTGCAAAAGGTAAGATTTCCTTCTTTTTGATGGCCTAGTAGTATTCCATTATAAGAGGTTCTTTAAATATTGACTCCTTTTGGTATTAAACCAAAATATATGTATGAAAACTCTCTCCATTCTTCTTTCTTTCTCTTTGTTTTCTACTATTCATGCAGGTAGATTAATATAGTCAGTTATATATTTTAAACTCTAACATGTTATATTAAACACATTAATTCACTACAATGATGCGGTATATTCTATTGGTTAAGTTAATGATTGAAATGGAAATGTATTTATTGCCATCAAAAAGCATAATATAATTATTTTGTGTTTCTGTTAAAAAATTTTAAAAAAATTGATTATTATATACTGTTTAACATATGAATATTCTAGAGACACAGACACAGTATGTAGAAATGAATCACCTCCATTGTGATCTTCTTCATCCCCCCACCCCAAAGAAAGGCCTTTTGACACATTAAAAAGTATGCGATTTTGAAATTACGCTTCTACTTTAAGGCTGTGCATTGACTGAGTAATTTCATCAGACCCACATTACTTGATTGCTTAGAAGTTTCCTAATGATCTGCATGCTGTAGGAAGAACCAAAAAGTCGTGAGTGGAATGGCAATGATACTGTGTTTTATGAGGCTATTCAAAAGTCGCTCTGATTTATGTAGCTAGAAAGCTCCAAAGTCTTTGAGATTAGCCACGCCGAGTGCTATTTTCTTCATACATCAGTCGTCCCACACTCTTGACTCCCTTAACACAACAGGAGTTTAGAGCACTGCTTTAATTAAGCAGGGATTAGGTGGCATTTCCAGCCAACTGCACAGTTTGTGCTTTGCTTCATATCTAATATGGAGGATCTCATGCTTTAACAGCTTAATGTATGCTCATTTCTTTATCTGGGTCTTGTGCTCACAGAACTGATTGAAATGAGCTATCCTCAGTTATATGTCTCTGCAAGGAAACACTGACACTGAGTACTTATTCATTTATTACAAAAATGACTAGCATGTTTTTGTTGTTGGCAGTCATGGTAAAATACCTTATGCCAGCAGGAACTAGGAACCAAGCATTTACTCATGCTTTTCTCATAAGCCATTGATGCTTTATCCTCCAAGATCATAATCATCAACTATGACATTTGAGAAGCCTTACACAATTCAGAGTATTTTCATCATGAGAAAGTGCAAATTAAAGTACAAAATTGGTGGTTGAGTAAAATGTGTCAGTGCATTATAAAACACAAATAGAGGGTAGATTTAAACCATCAGTTTTTATTCTGTTGCTATTGAGGACTGTTCTATCAAATACAGAATGTAAAAGCATTTCCACTGTGATTTGCATTGTTTAATGATAGCCCCCAGATCATCAAGGACTCTTCCCACTGTATAAAATATCTCAATGATTTAAACTGTCCTCTTATTATTTATAAGAGTTCATTGCTCTCTGAATTATGGGTAATACATAGTATAAACTTAGAATGTATTAAGAAGTAGTTTCTGAGTTTAAAATAAGTTTATACTTTACCTTTATTCTGTGTCATTAAAACAGTTATTTGAGCACAGTTTAGATGTGCATTAACTTAGACAATGTTATTATTCAATGCTATCAACTATGACATGACTAATAAGTCAGTACACTAAGGACCTTTGCTTTCTACTCCAAATGTATGTTCAGTAAATACCTCCTATAAATTTCAATTAAAATAGGAATAAAAATCAAGGTGATTAACTTTCAACTTATCCAACCGTAACAATGAGTTGAAATTCTTAAAAGTAATTGAAGATGCATTACATTTAATTCTAATCTCTAAAGCTAAATTTATCATACTGTAATTTTATCTCAAAGGAATATTGTAATTTTAAAACCACACTTTTTCATGCAGAATTTTTTACTTGCATATATTCTTTTAGTTTAAAAAAGTCCAGTATTTGGCATTGCTAGTGAATCCTCATGATATTTCAGATTATAGACAGCATATTGGTGAGTAGGAATACTTAGATTTTTACTACAAATACATTTATTAGAAAATACATTTATCGCCTACAAAGATAGCTTTGCCATTAGGTGTCACTGCATTCTGAGCTGTTCCTTTGTTGTCCTATTTGAAAATCACATGAAATATATATTCTCTTAAATCCTCAGGGGAAAAATGCCATTTAATGAGGTTTGTGATGTTGTAAAGTACAGGTGGTTTTTATTTTCAAACCTGAAGAGGAAATATTATATCCTGTCTCTTATTCTTGTCAGAATTTAATTTTAGGATTTATCAACACCCTCTATTCTGTAGATAGATGAGCTTCCTAGACCTAGTGATGTAAATTTTCACAAATTTGAAAATAACAAAATATATTCTTAAACTAATACTCATTCTCTATTGAAAAGTCTAAGACACCAAGAAGTTTGTAAGAATGCATAACGATGCTGGTATAAACAGACATTAGTGAGTGAGTTTGTTAAGCAATTTCTTCACTGCAGTGGTTCTGCTTTCCTATGGAACATTTGGAGTTCAGAACTGATTGATGTTTGTAACATGAATCCCATACACACGGAGCTTTGAATAAACATATATTATGTGAACACAAATACAGATATATGTAAAAACAGTGTCATCATTGAATTTTGTGAATGATCATATATGTCTTCAGATAATTTTGGACTGATAATTATTGTTTCATGTATTGTATCAATCGCCACACACATACCACAACCATCTGGTTTGTATGGTAATATACAACCAATGTCTGTTATCACTTATTAATTTTTTTGTTTATTTAATTTTTTTAAAGAGGCAAAATTTTTCTTCTAGTACATCCCATTATAAGAGGATGAAACTTAGTCAACTTTAATCTGATAAATTAGTTTTAGCATCAACAAAAATCACATACAATAATAGGTTAAATGAAGGAACAGTTAGTCATATTATGTTAGACTTTGCCCTGTGCCAATATTAATTAATAAACTGTTAATTAATAAATTATTTCAATAATGTGTTATTGAAAGCTCAGAACAAAATCAACTGATCAGATGGATAGCTAAAGGATAAGAAAAAAATAATAAAATAATATATTTGAGGAATAAATAAAGTACTATATTTCAGGAATTTGTAGAAGAGATACAGTCGTGTGGTTCATATAACTGTCTTAATAGTTAGGTGTAGAGTGAATTAAAACACAACTATATTAGGGGAAATAGGTGGAGAATAAAACCTTAATCACACAAATTAAGGACCCCTTAAATCAGCGGTTCTCAACCTGTGGGTCGCGACCCTTTTGGGGGTAGAACGACCCTTTCACAGGGGTCACCTAAGACCATCAGAAAACACATATATAATTACATATTGTTTTTGTGATTAATCACTATGCTTTAATTATGTTCAATTTGTAACAATGAAATTGGGGGTCACCACAACATGAAGAACTGTATTAAAGGGTCGCGGCATTAGGAAGGTTGAGAACCACTGCCTTAAATGAAGATTTTTAGGGTATGAACAAGAATTATGCATAACATTTATTCATCAGATATTCTAGATAACTACAAGTAGTGGATTGAGAGAGGTGGATTTTTTTTTATTTTAGATTTTGTTTCTCTTGTGTCTAGTATTAATACTAATGTGTTATATTCAGTGCTACTCTTACTTATTAAGGCTGGTTGGAGAAATTAGTAGTCTTATGCTCTAACCACCACAGACCACTGTAATGTTTGGAATTTACAAACTCGTTGCACACCAGGAATATCCACATGTGTTTGGTATCACTATAATGTAAAAGAAACATTCAGTATTTTGTCAAAGACCTTCAAAGTTTTGGATTCCTTCTTCAGGTGTTCTTTCACCTTATTGTTGCTTACCCAGTGGTTATTCATGTGCAGCTGAGGCTGGGTTGACCTCTTGAAAACTTCCCCAGGTGAATAGAGGGAAACTCAGAGGCAAGTACAAGAAGCTAAGCACCTGCCTGTGTGTGTGAGAAATTTTAAATCACTCTGAGTCAAGTTTCTTATTTGAAAATATTTTATTCATGAAAAAGATCAAGTAATTAATTTTATTAAAATAATTCTTATACTTTTTTCACTCCCTAATAATTCAAATAACTTTTAGAAATAATCATATGTCATTGCTTTGAGTACATAAATAAGGTGTTTGCTTCATTATTAAAGTCATAATTGCATATGTTAATGTTCCTGAAACTGCAGGGTAAGGTAAGCACTACTGCCAACATGTAGTATGTGTGCTAATTGGGAGCAGGTTTTTTTCATTCAACAAACACTTATTCTGAATCTCTTCTCTATGAAGTACTGCTTTTAGGCCCTGGAATGTTGAACAAATAACCTCTCTTCTTTTAGTTTACGGAGTTTACATTCTCATCGGGCAGGCAAAGGAGAAATAAGAAAATATAATGTTATAATGTCAGGTAATGATAAATCTATAAAGAAAAATGAGGGACTGAATGAAGTTGCTGTTTTGAATGGGGTGATCTGGTAATGAAACGTGGGGTATGGGGTGCAGACTTTTCTTCCCGTGGGTTCTTGTCCTCATGAAGTTTGAAGAATAAACTCGTGGACAAAAAGGCTTATTTAATAAAAAATTTAGAATTTTATTGGAAATAGATACAAACTCTATCTGGGCAGGAGTGTCCCCAAAGGGGACTCCATGGGGAGCCCCACACAGTGGGAAAAGCCTGTTCTCTCTCTCTAATGGGAAAATAAAAAAAAATCCCCTCCCTCTTGTCCCTTTGTCTCCGGTTTATATATGCTGCAGTTCTTTGTTTGAATCTGACTTTTTTTTTTATTGGTTCCTTTGCTTAATTTGGGACCACCCCTGCTTTCCTCATTGGTTATTCTGATATATGGTATTAATTTCAAACCTCAAACTCCACGTGGTGCCCCCCACTTTCTCTCCCCTTATCTTGCTGATTGAAGTCACTTTTGATTATCTTATGGTTTTCTACCAGTTGTGCTGTCAGATAAGCCTTATCTTATAGCTCTCCCAGCTCCGCAGCTCTTCTACTTTTGGTCTAACTTATGGTCACTTTAATTGCTCAGGTCAGAGATACCCCTGTCTGTCCTTGGTTTGTGGCTGTTGTAATTGCTCAGACCAGAAATGTTTCCATCAGCCCGTGGCATATCTCTATCCTCTGTACAAGTAAGATAGGCACCCTGGTGTCTTCAAGTTTCCATCTATGTATTCCTCTCCCATGGACCCTCCTTATCTCTGAGACTCCCTAAACCTACCTATATTGTCCCTAAAACTCATTTCAGTAAGACCTCTCTCAAGAGATGGCCATTGGAGCAGAGACATAACTAAAAGAAAGGAAATCAGTCATGTGGCTATCGGATGAACAGGATTTCAGGAAGAAGGCATAACAGAGGCAATGGCCTTGAGACCAGACACTAGGGAACACCTTGGAAGTCACTGTGGCTATAGCGTAATGAGCAAAGCAGGTAGGAGAAGGAAATGAGGTCTGAGAGGCAACTAGGGAAGGTCCTGTAGGGACTATGGTAGTTATGGTAAGGTATTTAAGTTGTCCGGGTATATAGGCGGCCCAGTGGAGTGTTGAGATTAAATGTGTATGACATAGTTTGTATTTTAGAAAGGTAACCTTCTCTGCTTGGGCGGACTGGGTGGAGAAGACATACTGGATGAATTTTAGCTTGACAATAGTGAATTGGACTAGTTTGTAACCTAACTGAGTAGTTGTCAGATTGTAGATTTATTCTGAAGGTAGAAGAAAGAGGATTTTTTCTGAATGATGATTCAACTGGGAGAAATCCAGAGGAAGTAAAGAGGGTTCTAAGGTATTTTACCTGAACTAAGAGGGTGAAATGTGTTACTATTAACTAAAATTGGAAACGTGGGCAATGGGCAAGCTTCAGATAGACATCAAAATTTACATTTGTTAAGTTGGATATTCCTATTACACATCAAATGTGAGAATTTAAGTTGGCATTTGATTTTGTGAGTCTGGAATTTATGGATTCAAGCTTTATATTTGGAATTCATCATTATAGACATAGTCTTTAAAAACGGGGGAGGTAGCCTATTCAGGGAATAACTGTGTAGAGAGAACTCCAGGACTATGCCATAGGATAGTCCAAAATGTAGCGGGAGAGGATCCAGGAAAAGAGCAAATTGAATGACCTGTGAGTTAGAAAGAAAAGCAGAGGGTGTGTTGTTCTGGAAACTAAGTGAGTAAAGTATCAAGAAGAAGCAAATGAGACACCCTGTTAAATTCTGTGAATGAAAATTGAGACTTGACTACCGCATTTGAAAATGTTGAGGACCAAGGTAACTCTGATAAAAAGTGGTTTCCGTGGATTAGAACAGACAAAATACTGATTGGGGAGGATTCAAAAATATAATGGGACACGAGGAACTCTGTCAGGTTTGCCATAAGGGAAAACAAAGGAGTGGGGGAGGGGATTTGAGGTAGAGGGAGGATTGTTGACACTGTGGAATTTTGAGGGAAGGATGGGAAGGGTGGGTGGGTGGGAGATAATCAACCAAAGAACTTGTATGCATATGTGCATAACTCATTGACACAGACAATTGGTGATGAAGGCCTGGGGCTGGGGTCAGGGGCAGGCTGGAGGGGGTGGTCAGTGGGGTAAAAAAGGGGACATATGTAATACTTTCAACAATAAAGGTTAAAAAAATAAAAATTTTTTCAAAAGGTGAGTGCTGGGATATATATGATAATTTTTAAAAAGTTCAATCATAAGAATTTTTCAAAAAGAGGATTTAAAACAAAGTATTTCTCTTTATGTAAACGTATTTGATTGCTTAGTTTGGACAGCAAGTGATTGGATAGCACTGTTGTTTGTCTTTGTAACCTTGATCAAGTGATACAGGCCGATGCCAGTAGAATTAACCAGAGATAGCTTAGATGTCCTTTCTAAAGCAGACTCTATTAGTTGTTCTGGATTTTGATTTATTTCATTTCCCAGATTAGCACTCAAACTTAGATAAAAATGTCTTACCTGAAATTACGAGTGGATTATACCTTAAAGAGTATTGATATGCCATTACAAATAGAGTCAATATGTAATTTAATGTACTAATTTTAAGAACTTACAGTATTCCTATGTAGCAGCATTAAAATAGCATAAAATCCTCTTGTAGCAATAAATAGACACATTTGAATTGATTATAGGTTTCACTTCTAGTATGCATTTGATTTACTTAAAAATCACTTTGGAACAATTTTTTTTTTTAAAAAAGCAATAGTTATTTCACAAGGCAATGCATATCATTGCCACATAGAAATTAAATAGATGAAAGAAATTCATAAGATATTAATTTTCAGTGACACATTTAAATATTTCCTTTTATGGAACTTTCACTTCTATTTGTGCTATACCATAGCTGACAGATCTTTAGTCATAGGTGAAAATGAGGAAAGGAAATGTTCTAAATTTTCTAATCTCAGAATTCAGCCTCCTAAAAATGAATCTTAATTATTTCATTGGTCTATTAGTAACACATAATTTATGTATATTACATTGATTTTGCCACTAAAATAAGATTTGTATTGAAATAAGAATGCTAGATGTCAGTGAATTATATTTGTGTGTGTGTGTGTGTGTGTGAGGAGAGAGAGAGAGAGAGAGAGAGATTTCCAGTGTTTTCTCCTCTATGAAAACATTTTGTCTTATGGGAACAATGTAATATGAATGTCACATGGTTGTTTCTGCTTGGTTACATTTATTAATTGATGTGTAAACATGGACTACATGAACAGTGAGGGGATAGGAGTCCTGTAGTTTGGGCATAACGATGAGTGATAAAAAAGCAAACTGTGTTACGGCTGGAACATAAGAACATAGTTAATGAGATACATAATATTAAAAATATTTCAAATTTACTATTTCATAACTTTCTAGGTGGTGATATGTAATCATCTGAAAGAAATGCTAAGCGTATTTAAATCCAAATTTAAATTAGAATGGGCACCTGAAATTGGTGAAGTACTTATTTTACTTAACCTAGACATCATTGAAATGACATACCACACTGGCAGCTCATTTTAGATTGGCTGATTACCTTAAAAACCAAAGAACAGGTAACCTATTAGAAGTTAAAGCAGGATGAGAGAGTCAGTTCTAGTGCTCTGTTGCATGCAGTTTAGAGTGAATTAAAATCTAGAAGAGGGATTCTTCCTTCTGATAATCTCCACAATCTGACAACAGACAACACTGCGCTAGTGGTATAGTGGCAATTACTGTCTTGCTCTTCAATGTTGGATCTTTTCTCTTTGCTGATTCTATGAATGGTGACAACAGGAAACTAGTGAATTTTCTTTTTAGAAATTCCAGCAATTCTCAGCAAAACTGAAAAGGAGGCATGGACTTTATGAAAATCATGATAAATTTCTTCTTAATAAAACTGTTAAAAATTTAACATATCATTAGCATGGGCTCATGCACAGATTTGAGAGGGATTACTCTTCTGTTCTTTGGTGGTGCAGTCAAGTTGGATTTGGGACATTTTTGATAGTTCATTATATTTAAGATAAGAAATCATAATCTATATCCTCATACTCATTTGCAAAAATATAGTTTTAAGGTAGATGAAAACCATGACATGTAATTTTTTTTAAAAAAATCAACAAATGCTTATTGAGTGCCTATTATGTTGAATACAAAAGTACACACATAATACATGTTTTCCATTCTTTAGATGTTTTTAGGCATATCTGCCTCCTGAGTTCATACTGTATTATCAGGAAGCTGAAGGTAGAGCAATTCAGGACTCACAGTTGAAAGGCTATGGTTACCACAAAGGGGATTATGATAATTCAATAATTGCCGTCTTTATGATGCCCTTAAGGTGCCATAAAGCAAAAATATATCTCAGAAAAAATTATGTGATAAGATGATCACTTACAGAAGGTCTTCATTTACAGTAGAAATCTCTTTATTCAAGTTTCTGATGGTTAATCATTCACCTTGTACCTATAGGGTACAAAAACAATACAGTCATGCCATAGACCTAAGAGAAAGTCTCTACTATTGGCCTCTTTTCATCTTTTTTGTTTTCTATAGATGCCAGTAGTTATGCTATAAGGTCCTGTAAAGGAGGTGGCTTTGAGATCCAGTTATCCTGTAATTAATAGAAGTAATGAGACCATTTCTAAATTTGTTACCACATATCAGCTCATCCCTCTAAGCATAGTTTCTTGGGTATAGAGAAAATGCATTTATTTTTATTTTTTCTTCATCATTTGAAGCTATTAGTATGCTACTATTTCATATTACTAATCTGTACTTTCTTATAGATGTGTAGAACATCAATGAAAATGACAGTTTTTTACTGTATCAAACACAGAGAAAATTATCTCACAGAACAAGTAACATTAGTTTCCTTTTCAAGTGGAATAAGTGCTATTGGGAAAACATATTAATACCAAGTTTTAATTATGTAGGTATAATTGTGAATAAGACAAGCATTAAAAATTGGAATTGTTCAAAAACTAACTGGTCAGTACTTTCATATTTCTCCATAAGAGTTCAGTTAATAAACAGCAAAAATGGGTGTTCTTAGTCTTCCTTTTTATTTTTCTTATTCACCCTTCAGTGACAATGCTAATCAGCAATGAAATGGCTGAAAGCAAGGAATAGGGCACAAAGGGTTTTCAATAATCCATAAACCGGAAATTCAGCCTCTTTATGCTTATATGAACAGGTTTGCTGAGAAGATATACTTTTAATTTCTCAAAATATTGTTTAGATTCTGAAGATAAAATTTCCTCTTGGCTGCTGAACCTATAAGAGGATTGAAGCTTCCAGGTCACAAAGAGGGATAATACTGTGAAAGATGCAGGCTGGGACAAAGGAAGAATATTATTTTGGGAAAAGAATGTCCTTCAACGTTACTGCTGCTGACAGCTAGGACCCCCATGATTAGCTCAGTTTCTGTGTGCCATGGTGATGTTTACAAGAAAATATATAGATTCCAGCTGTACTTTTAAAACACGTTAGGTAATTATGTATACACTGTGCTGGTTTGACATTCCTATCAGTATACATTGTTTAATGAGCATCTACATTGTTTAATCCCAGCTGATGCTATATTGTAGACCATCAGGAAGAAATGGAATATTTCACTTTTAGAAAGAAACTGTGACACACATGACAAAAATAAACACAAAAGTATGGTTAGTGATTAGGTTGGGGTTCATTTGAAGAGAAGCGAGAAGGGGAAGTGATGTGATCTAGGAGAGCTGCATGGTGTCAATATTACTGATTGTGTCTTATGTCCTAAGCTGAGTGGTGGTTACACAAGTGTTGATTTCATAAATACATCTGAAACTTCGTAATTGAATTGTAAGTAATGATACTAGTATGTGTGCCCGTTGCCTCTCCTTACAGTAAAATCCCTTGGTACCTTTCAGTTCCACTTTGGTTAAGGATGGAGGTTTGCCTTTAAGACCCCATCCACCACATAGGATGGCCCAGTCCCCAACATTTCTTGGAGGGGAAGAGAGCGTTTATAATATGCCAGGATCATTCAATAGCAAGTGAGAGAACAATCCAGAAGTCTGTGTCCAAGCATGATGCTCTGTGATGGGTTTGTCAAGCAAGCTGCTCTCTCTGCTCTTCAGAACCTTGTGCTGGAACCTTTGTTTCTCCTGTAGCAAGGGCAGGGAGTGCCCTTAGGTGCTGAAGTGAGAGAGGAGAGAGGAGGGAACGTGCAGAGAGAACCACCGGATCAATACCATCAGAGGAAGTTTGGAATAATCCATGTTTTTAATATTTCATAATACAAATATAAAAAAGATAACGTGTTACACTTTTGTAATTCATAGTTTGCTAGTATTAACAACTTCTATTGCACCCTTGGGTTCTAAGAAAGTATGAACAATTCTTCTATAAAGTATCCTTGAGGAGTTAATTATTTTCTTGACCTTGCATTGATGTTACTATGTGCTTATAGTAATTAATAATGAAGCTAATCCAAATAATTGATATTTTGATCATTTAATACTGTATCTTTTACTCCAACTATAAACTAAGATATTCTATTCTGCAGTGATGAGCAAAGAGCTTCTTGCAGCTAATTGAGCTTAATGCTGTGGCCCTTGATTGAATTTCCAATGGAATAGTTCATTTTAATCCATATAAATCAGAAGGAATGAGGAGAAAAGCTTCCACAAAACAACCTCAGAGGCAGAGTAGAGGCTATTTTTTCCAGCCTTATTGAGATCTAGCTGTCATATAACACTGTGGGACTTTAAGGTCTACAGCATTATGATTTGATATATTTATATATTACAAAATTATTACCACGGTAGCACTAACACCTCCATCCCATCGCATAAAAATTACATTGTTTTGTGGTGAGGACATGTAAGATCTATACTCTTAGCAACTTTCAAGTATATAATACCATATTATTAACTAGAATCACCGTATCATATACTAGATTACTAGAACCTTTCTTATAACTGCAAGTTTCTACCTTTTGATTAATCTCTCCAATTCCTCCACCACCCCCAACCCCTAGTAACTATTCTACCCTCTGTTTCTATGAGGTAAGCTTTTTTTTAGATTCCACATATGAGTGATATCATAGAATATTTGTCTTCTCTGTCTTATCTGGCTTATTTCACTTAGCACACTGCCCTCAAGGTTCATCCAAGCTGTCACAAAGGGCAGAATCTCCTTGTTTCTCGTGGCTGAATAATGGAATATTCTTTATGCATTCATCCTTTGATAGACAGTTTGTTTGTTTGTTTTTATTTTTTATTTTTGCTGTTGTGGATAATGCTGCAGTGAACATGGAGGCGCAGATATCTCTTTGAGTTCCTGATTCCAAATCCTGGATTTATACCCAGAAGTGGAATTATTGGATCATACTATAGTTGTATTTTAATCCTTTGAAAACCTTCCATACTGTTTTTCATAGTGATTGCACAGTTTACATTTCCACCAACAGTGCACAAGGGTTTGCTACACTCTCCCAGCACTTACCTATTGTCTTTTTTTATATTCTTACCTGAGGATATGCTTTTTTCTTTTTTAAAATTGATTTTAGAGCAAGTGGAAGGGAGAAAAGAAGGGAGGGAAGGAGGGAGGGAGGGAGGGAGGGAGGGAGAGGGAGAGGGAGAAACATCCATAGGTTGTCTCCTGTATGGGACCTCACTGGGGATCAACCTGCAACCTAGGTATGTGCACTGACCAGGAATCAAAACGGAAACCTTTTGGTATATGGGATGATACTCCAACTCTAGATGTGTGTTGGTGAGGGCTGTTCCAATCATGGCAAATGGGAATGAAGAGGAGAATTTGCTTAAGAGAGAGACTAAGAAGCTTGCATTCATCAACTCAGTCATGGAGTGAGTGCAGGTAAAAGAACAAGGTCTAACATTATTTTTGAATACTGTCCTGAGGGACTGAGTGGATGAGGATGCTATTAATCACTAATATAGGATTATAGAGGAGAGAAACTGAGCTTGGTTTGAACTCAAAATTATTTTGACATGACTGTAGTATCATATCCCAGAGAGCAGCTTCCCAATAATTCCCTTCCAGCCTCATATGGAGAAAAAAAAAGGCCATTCTCCATAGCCATCAATCCCATTTTAATCTAAAAAAGCAAAGTGTTTTTCTTGTCATTCTTTTCTAAACTTTTCTTAGATTCAATGTTAATAGTATCATTTTCTATTTAAAATGTGAACCATTTGAAATATTTTTGAGCTACTTTTATTCAGAAAATAGTAATCCTACAACAGCAAGAGCCTTATGGCTTTTAGTTCCTATGTGCTTATGTATCAATTCATATTATTAATTCTAAACAATGTTACTGACCTTTTAAAGTATATATCTCATTCTCATTTCTTAATGTGAGTATACTTTTTAAAAAATCAAAGTCTGGGTCTAATATGAAAAGACTAATGCTGTTATTTATTTAGCTATTTCCATTTAACATGGAATGATCATTGACAGAATCTTAGTTTACTAAAAGTAAAATAAAAATATGCTAATTTAAATTTTTTGTGTATATTACAAGTAGAATCCCCTTGTGTAAATTATTAAAATTGCATAGAAGTGTAAAAGCATTTCCATAGAATTTTGTGTGGTTTAGTTACACATTATCTGCAAACATAATTAGCTGAAGGGAAGGAAAATTGTGCTCCTAGGATGGCAGGAAGCTAAGCCTGCTGTGGGACATGAGCCATTTAGGACTTAGAACACATTAAAGGGATCTTGTTGGCCTTACTTATTTTTTTTAAGAGTCTTAGAAGACTACTTCATAGTTAAGGATCTGGGTTCTCAGATAAGAAATGTTTTCAAACACTGATGTGGAGTCTGAAGAATGTGAGAGCAGAAACAGTGTGTCTGCTCATGTGTGAGAACACTGGATGGAATGGCCTGGATCCAGAAAAGCCTGTCTTCTTTCCTCCTGGTGTCTCTGTTTAGAGTCTAGCTTTTCCGCTTGTTTTTCTAATCCATACTGTCAGTGCTTAACCTGGTGAAAACAGTTTAAGTATGATCTATTATTAGAACTTAATTTTTGGATCTTGCTTTTTTTTTGTTCTTACTAAGTTGATCTATTTGGAAGAGAGCCAAGGATGGACAGTTGAGTGCACCAGTGGGGAGGAAGGCTTCAGCATTGCTCAGTCTTGCTCACGGGCTCTCTGATGGGTTGTAGAGTAGATGAAGGGATAAGACATTTAGCACCAGTGATGGATAACCTAAGTGAGCTGAGTCAGTCAAAACCTGGGATGACTAGTAATTTTTTTTTCTTAAACAGAGTGGCATATGGTACCAAAAATAGAAGTGCTGGATTTGATATTGGCGTTAGACTATGTGTGGATCGTGTCTGGATCATGTTGCCAATCCCTAACTGTGATGTCTCTAGATAAGTAATGAAACTTTGGAGGTCTCAAATTTGCCTGTTCCTGTTTCCTCTCTACCTCATCTGGAACTGTAATAAAATTTAAAATATGGACCTATAGACTCTGCAGATAGCTAGTATTCATACTTACGTGGACTGAACTTGTAATTTAAATATACTTCCACTCAGGACCCTGGGTCTGAGTTTGCATTAGAGAGTGGGTATCACACCTAAGATCAGATAGGGCTCCCTGTGTACCTCTGTTTCTGAAACATTAATTCAGATTTACAGCTATGGTGTTTTCTTTTGTTTTGTTTTTTAAATTTTGGAGGCCAGGCATTCTTTTTTATTTTATTTTTAATTAAAATGGGGTGACAATGGTTATTAAGATTATAAAACTTTCAAATGTACAGTTCTATGATACATCAGCTATGGGTTTTCACAACATATACATCACAGTTGAATGTCTTTGTTAAAGTAACCGAATTTAATGTTAACTACTTCAAAGATGACATTTCACTCTAAATTTACATGAAATAGACGGCTAGAATATTATTTGTTATCACTGATGCTGATATTTAGTGGCCACACCCTTTAATTTGAAATAGGTGGATCTTATAATTTATTGTCCAAACTGAGACCCTTTTGAGAGTGGCCATGGCAGTATTAAGATTTCTGCGTGGGTGAAAGGGACAAACTAGGTCTGACTGGAGGCAAACAGGGACAAATAAGGCAGCACTCTCATTGCAAACTCCTATCTGCGGGCATGCGATTAGCTTGCAGCTTGGGGCAGCCACAGCCTCAGAGCTCCCCTGGGCAGATCCTCCTTCGCTAGGCAGTGATTCTGACCTAGCAACAGGTTGCTTCCTGCTCTTATCTAGGTCTTTTATGTTGATTAAAGAAATAGACTTAGGTTTTATTTTTGTTTTGTTTTTTAATTACCTAGAGCTCTTTTCTTCACAGGCAGCAGGAAAAGGAAAAATAGCTGGGTATAGGTTGGCTTTGTTCACACAAACACATTTAACTGTTTTTTTAAAATCAGAAATTGGTATCTGTAATCACTGCTTTTATCCTTTTCACATCCATTCTCTCTATCTGCTGTTTGACTGTCGCTCCTAGCAGAACTCATTAGATATTGGCAATCACATCAATTTGCACCTAACTCCAGATGCTGTTTCTCTGGTACTAAATAAAGGATATGTATTTTTACATGGAGTGGATTGTTCTAGGAAATGTAAAGAGAATTTACAACAAAGATTTAAATTTGCTTGTTTTTTTTTCATTTTAAAAGGAGAAATCATCAAATAAGTTGTGATTATTTTTTTTATAAAATAGCAGATACTCCATATAAGAGGGGAATAGCCTTAACAGTTAAAGTGTCGAAGATGCATATTTTAAAAAGTAATTATTTTTATTATAAGGGAAAATCAGGAAATACTGTTTTGTGATTTTGCATTGATTATACTATAATCTCCATGTTATCTAATTTGATTCAAACTCTACTCACTTCTCCTACAGAAATGTGCCCTTCTTCAATCTGGTGTAAAATCCTTAGATTCTATGAAACTTCTCCCCTTTCTCAGGGGTCCAAAGTCCGGTTTAACTGAAGAATGGTTAGGCGATGCCCTGCAATGGCCTCTTACCCTCACACTCTTGCTCTTCCCCTGATAACCTCGTTCATATAAACCTTATCTCCTTTCTTCCCTGCTGGCACCCAGGGTATTACTTTCAATATTTTCCAGATGTGGGACTGGATTGGAGAGCACCCCCCTCTCACTGTGCTCCCCAGAAGAGTGCAGCCTTTGTCCTTTATTCATCCCTGGTGATTTTCAGACCTGGGCAGACCCTGGTCTTTAGGTCATTTTCAGAAATGATGTAATCCTAAACTTGGCAGTTGGAATATTAGAGGTTATCTATAGCCTTGAGTCCTCCTTTTGCTGATGAGCAAATTGAGAGGTTAAGTGACTTGAATGCTGCATAGAAAGGAGTTTTTGAATAGTCTATTAAATGTAATTTTTACCGAAAAAGTAACTATAGTCATATCATCAAAGATGTATTAATGTGGGCTATTGGCCAGGAGATAGAAATATCCCAATTATGTAGAATTGGATAATTATTTTCATTAAGATAGGATTAGTCCATTTTCCCTGTCTATATTGCTGTGGAGCACTGTAATTAATTCCTTTGAAACCAGCTAATATGTTACATGTAGCTAACCTAATTGTTGGAGAACTATTCCCACAAGCTTCTGGGGGCAGTAAGTGTATATGCCATTTTCTAGAACTTCTCCAAGACTTCAGAGCCCTGAAAAGTCTACTCAGATCCATAGCCTATTCTTCAAACTACCTACTCCACACTTTCTTCCTCATTCTCTCTCCTTCCTATTCACCTCTTTACCCTTGAAACTAAGGTTGGAACTCATTTTTGCTAAAATGTAATAAAGTTTAATTTTGTTTCTGTCAAACCATGTCATTGCACATATATTTTAATTGCTTGAGAATATGCCAATTTACCCTAGTTTTTATCACTTTTGGACAATTTATTTCAGTGTTCTAAAAAATAAAACAGTGACTGGAACAGGATGAGTTTTCAATAAATATTCATTTACTTTTCTTCTTTTCCCTGCCTTCCCTCAAAACTTCAAAAATACAATAGTTTTATTTAGATAATTGCACATTTTATTTTTGTCTGTTTTGTGCATATTTGCCAAATATCTTTAGGCTGGAATTAATTGATTTTTGTAATTGTGTCAAGTGAAGAGGAAAACTGTCTTTGAAAATATGGGTTATTTATATTCTCTTTTTCAAACTCAAAGAGATTTGCTGTTTGTTTAACACGACAGAAAACACCTCAAACAATTTTAGTTTTTTTTCATCCTTTTTCTTTTTTGCTTCAGAATGTTCATAAAATAAATGTTTTTTTAGTTACTTTATAAGCTCATAATCTTTCTGCTTCCTGGAGCCATTTTGAGACATAACCCTTCTTTAAGTCATTTTTCAAATTAATGTTATACAATCTCTTCAAATTATATTATTTTCAGATTTTTAATGTCCATTCTATAAAAAAAATCAATTACCTTCTAATTTAATTTTAAAATAATCATGGATTCTTTTTCTAAACCTCCTGAAATTTACTGTACAAAAATATTAATTTTGCATGTCCTATGTTTATGTAAACAAATTCTATAGGGAGAAATTGTGTTTTTATGAGAAAACAAAGGGAGAGGGAAGTCACAGGGAATTTGTTAAGAATTTCATTCTCTTGGCAGTTTTATATATTAGTACTGATTTACTAATTGTTCTTTTTTTCAGTTAAACTTGACTTGTCTTCTGGAATTGAGCTATTAATGTGATTTTAATCAATAGAGTTCGTTCCACAGGTTTGTAACTGACTGAAGGTCAGTAAATTAGTTGGACATTTGAAATCAAATCAGCACAATTTGTATAGAACTCCGAATGTAAATTCCACAATTTAATTTTAATTTAAAGGTACTTTAAAGAAAAAGGACTTTTATTGAGAATCACGTTATTTGAAATAAAATACAATGGAAGTGATGGTAAAGTGTATAAAGGGATCATTGAACTAGTTGGCCTATGTGCCACTATCATAAATGTAATAAATAAAAAGTCCCCTTAGTCTGATTTATTTCTCTGTAAAAATTCTGAGGATACTATAGAAGAGAACAAAAGGATAAAGGAGAGAACAAAAGAAAAATGACTAAGTCCATTCTCTGAAATGAGAATTATTTTTAACTTACTCATAATCATATATAAGAGCAAATGCATTTATAAAGCACTTACAATATGCTAATCATTATTACAAACCCTTTATAGCGATTATCTCATTACATTTCTATAATAACCTAATAAAGCTGGTGTTATCATCATTCCCATTTTGCAGATAAGTTACAGGAACTTTAGCCTTGTTATATTATTTGCTCAACTTCACTCAGCACAGAAATAGAATAGAGTCTGACACCTGTCTTCATTTCTTCCCTTATTAATCATGTCTAGAAAATAGTTGTCGTGTTTGTATCTATTCCATGTGCCCTGTGCTCTTTTTTTTCTCTGATAGCCACTTTGCCAATAAGAAGACAGATTCTGTCTTAACAGCCCTCTCTGATTTTGTAACCACTATGATGCAGGGTAACCCATACATTTTCACCACATTCTAATATTATTGTAGCCTTGCATTTGATAGAGAAAAAAAAGTGAAGTATCTCTTACAGTGAGTTGTCATTAAAAACAAAACAAAACAAAAAACACCTCAATCCTTGCTTTGTTGGTGCTTTACTGATGACTGTTATTTTGTTGTGCCTTTCTCTGAGTCACACAGTGTCAATGGTTAATAAAAAAATAACTGATAGGCTCTGTGTCTACACCTTTGAGTATCTATTCACTTTCTCCAGTTGGTTATACAAGTACTTGAAGTTCACATAGGTCTTTGTTTCACATTATTCCTAAAAAATTAAATAGTTGTGAGTAGCAGTATTCCTGCCTGCAATTCTAGATAAGGTTCTGTGCTCTCTCAACCTCTGGTTCCCACTGGGAAAACCTGACTCAGATTTCTGTTTAGAGTAGTAGATCTTATGCCAGAGAGTAACTAGACATGTGTCACATATATTCTAATAAATATTTGTGAGTAGCAGTATTCCTGCCTACAATTCTAGATAAGGTTCTGTGCTCTCTCACCCACTGGTTCCCACTGGGAAAACCTGACTCAGGTTTCTGTTTAGAGTAGATCTTCTGCCAGAGAGTAACTAGACATGTGTCACATATATTCTATTTTACCTTCTTTTCCCACTGAGAGATGGGAGTTGTAAATGAGCCATGGTTCCTTGGCCAGATCTTTTTTTTTATAAATATATCTTACTGATTTTTTACAGAGAGGAAGGGAGACGGATAGAGAGTTAGAAACATCGATGAGAGAGAAACATCAATCAGCTGCCTCCTGCATACCCCCTACCGGGGATGTGCCTGCAACCAAGGTACATGCCCTTGGCTGGAATTGAATATAATTCTATTTTACCTTCTTTCCCACTGAGAGATGGGAGTTGTAAATGAGCCATGGTTCCTTGGCCAGATCTTTTTCTTAAGCTAGCCCAGTCAATTTGACCAACATTTTTCCTTTATGAAACAAAAACAAGTGAAAATTACTTCACAAAAATTATTTTAACATTAAAAAACAATTTTAAGAACATATTTTTATACTGAAATTTTGTTTTCCTCTAATCCAGCAAACATTTCAAACATTCTTTCTGAACATGTACACATTTTGATGTTGTTCTTGTGTGTGGAATAGAAGAAAATTATAATGATTAAAAGACAAAGTGGGAAAAGAAGGACATAGTGCATTTTTACAAGTCATTTTCCTATTTTGTAGGATGATGCACTGTGTTAAGGTAAGGGTTATCATGAAAGAAAAGAAAAGGTTACTTTTACTAATTTATTTTAAATGTGATTCTTATATATGTCTACATATACAGTGATACATGCTCATCCACTTGCAGTTGAGCTGTGCAGAGGTAGAGATAGGGAACAATGTCAAATGTAGAATAAGAACAAAAACAAATAATACACAAAAATTTGAGAGGGAGAATGACCTTTATAGAATTCCTAACAGCTGCATGTGGTCCAGGTCTCTGCTGGAACAGGACAAGGGCCGCATCCTGTGCCATGTGAAATGCTCTCTGCAGGAGCACTGATGCAGGGCGAAGTGCAAGAGAGGGACAGATAGGGCAGTTCAGCTAATGTCAGCCAGCTATTCGAGTATCACTCAGTGTGCCAGAGATTTGCTGAATGGGACTTTTTGACGTTCAGCCAGGATGGCTGAATGTAAACATTCAGAAGAAATAAAAGCACAATAAAAGCACTTGTGATTATTAGGAAAATGATGATAATTTTTCTGTTAAATGTGATTACACTTCTACTATATTTGTCTTCACCTCTGATAGCATCTCTGTAATCATGCCAAGGACATTGATATTTCTTTCACTACAAGGATGGATTGAGTACTACATTTGCTATAGCATAAACTTATACTTTTCCTTAATTTTATTTTATTTTTTGTTTGTTTTGCTAGGTAGTTTTTAACAAAATATATTTTATTTATTTTAGAGAGAGTGTAAGGAAGAGGGATAGAGAGATAGACATTGATGAGAGTGAAACATCAATCAACTGCTTCCTGCACGCTCTCCACTAGGGATTGAGTCCACAACCCAGGCATGTGCCCTGATCGGGAATCTGTCCGGTGACCTGTTGGTTGATGGGGTCAGTGCTCAACCACTTAACCACACTGGCCAGGCTGAAAGGTAGTTTTATGCTAAGAGTTACAAAAAACATAATACAATGTGACCTCGAAAAACAACAACAAAAGAACCATTTGTTATCATAGGAAACTAAAAGCAACATGTTTTGTTTATTATTTGCTGGATTTTATCAGAAGTGTATATAAAAAAAATGGCCCTTTTAGGAATGTGGTTTTCTACCAGAGCCAAAAGTTAGTTAATACTGACTAGAAAGTGTTTTTTCTCTCAATATCAATTTGTGACTTTCACATTTCATCTTTGTGTTCTTGCTAACTATTCTTTAGTCATTTGTATTTGAAGCAGAAATAAAAGGAAACTTTACTTGAAGCTGGAATAAATCACCAGATCACATTATTCTTAAAGAATTCCCTCTCTGCATGCTTTTAATCCTGGGTAGAGGTTGGCTTTGTGATGTCTGTGTGTGTCCCGGATAATGGTCATATTTCCCATGTATAGATTTTACTGTATAAGATTGTTAAACCTGAATCATTAATATTCCAAGAATAAAAACCCTATATGGTTAAGTGTCACAAGTGGGTTAGAACCTACAGTCCCAAATGTTTTTTTTTTTTCTGTAAGCCCTAATTCTCTACAAAGCTGATAGTAGAGTTGTGTCTTCTGGCTTCTTTATAAGTCTTCTCCAAATAAACTTTGGCATTTATTAGAGAGGGGGAGAAAAAAAAGATGACATCTACACACTTATTTCCCTATTTGTGGGTTTCCAACAATCATGCTGAATTGTATGAAGACAGTTTAATAATAATCATATTTCTCTAGGCTTGCCTTTTCTATATTAGGAAGTCATTGACTTAGTACCCTATTGGTTATCAAAAGATAAAACTGGTGGATTAATTTATTATCTGATGTGCTTTTTTTTGCTCATTAAAATAAGACCCATGTTATCTACTTCATAGAGTTGTTAGGTGGTCAAATAAAAAACTACGCGGCGGTAAAAAAGAAGGAGTTCTTACCTTTTGCAACAGCATGGATGGAACTATGGAGCATTATGCTAACTGAAATAAGCCAGTCAGAGAAAGATAAATATCACATGATCTCACTCATTTGTGGAATATAATGAACAACATAAACTGATGAACAAAAACAGATCCAGAGACAGAGAAGCATCAATCAGACCATCAAACCTCAGAGGGAAGGTAGGGGAGGGTGGGGGTAAGGGGGAGAGATCAACCAAAGGACTTATATAAAAAAAAACCAATGGACACAGACAACAGGGGGGTGAGGGCATGAGTGGGGGGGATGGCGGGTAATGTGGGGATAAGGACACATATGTAATAACTTAATCAATAAATTTTTTTAAAAAAATTGCAAAGTCCAATAACATATTAATTTTTTTAATATTAACTGCCTTTTTGTGGAATATCTAAATGTATCAGTTAACTCTTTAATGCTCTGAGTATAGAGTGATAAATAAGACAGGGGAAAAAGTCAAAATCCATCTTCCTGAAGCTTAATTCTAGAGCAGAGACAGGTGATATAGAAAAACTGAAAGTGTAGTGGGGTCTGAAGGAAAAGACAGCAGGGTAAGCAGACAGTGACAGAGGATATGGATTTAGATTGGTGCTCATTGGCATCATCTCTGAGGAGATGATGTAGAGCAGAGACTAAATTGAAGTGCTTATCTAGGGATACAATATTCCATAAGTGAGGAAAAGAAAGGAGAGGAGAGAAGATAGAGAAATGTGCTTGGTATGTTCAGGTGCGGATGTTAGTGTAGCTATAGTACAGCAAGCAAGGGTGAGTATGGTAGCAGAATAGTTCAAGGAGAAAGAAGATAATAATTTAACTCATTTGGAATCACACATTGCTCTATGATCCTATATAATAAAAGGCTAATATGCAAATTGAACAAATGGTGGAACCACCGGTCGCCATGACATGCACTGACCACCAGGGGCAGATGCTCAATGCAGGAGCTGCTTCCTAGTGGTCAGTGCGCTCCCACAGGGATGCGCTGCTCAGCCAGAAGCTGGACTCATGGCTGGTGAGTGCAGCGGCGGTGATGGGAGCCTCTCCCGCCTCTGCGGCAGCACTAAGGAAGTGCTAAGGATGTCTGACTGATGGCTTAGCCATCAGTCGGACATTCCCCGAGGGCTCCTGGACTGCGAGAGGGCACAGGCCAGGTTGAGGACCCCCCCTGCCCCCACCCCCAGTGCACAAATTTCGTTCACTGGGCTTCTAGTAGTGGTATAAAATCTCACTACTATTTAAAATGTTTAAGTTTTTCAATGGAGAGATACACTCTAAGCTCCATTTTGCTGTCAGAAACCTTTCTGTGGGCACCATGGCAACATGATAGGGGATCCCCTTATCTAAAGGCAGTGCTTGCTGCTGTTGGAACCATCTCACCCCACACCCTCACTCCAGTTTGCATCAGGGTTCTTGTTATTTTAGGATTGTATGGATCAAAAGCAACCAGATTTTGTGCCAGGGAATGAGGCACAGTACCCCTTCAGAGGTGTTTTCCTCATTTGGAGGGGTTCCTTAGCAGCAGTAACAAGAGTACCTATGTGTGTCACCTTACACTGAGCATTCACAAGGCACAGACTTGTTAGTTGGGTACCCTCTACCAATGTGGAGTATTCAAAGGTAGAGTTGATATGATTTCAAGAATTCTCCCTCCACCCTGCCTCTTTCTAAGAGAGAAGAACTCTTAGACAAATGTTTAGTTATGGAGACTGTATTTGGAAATTCCATATTCATTATTTTTTCTGACTAATCCCAAAAAAAGGATTCTTATTGTAGTGTCTTTAGACACAGTGTCTGTATATATATAATTGTTTTTCACAAGAGAAATAATACAAACTCAAGTTTAAACTGAAATCTAGGAATTCAGAAGAGAGACTTGCTAATATTAGGCTTTGCAGAATGGAAAGCAACAATAGGATATTAAATGTGTTGTTTAGTACTGAATTGAAATGTGTGAGTAAAGAGTGGAGCAAAAATGCTACATAGATGCACACGCGTCTGATTGTTAGAGAGCTCAGACATGCAGGCTGCTGACAGACTGCTTTGATGCTATCAGAAACGTTGCACTTAGCTTATAAATTACATATTGCAAAAAAAAATTCTAGCTACTAAGATAAGTGGAATTGTGAATAAATTCTAAATTTTTTCAAGCTCATATTCTCAGAGTATCCCAATTAGGACATGTACATTTCTAGGAAAATGAAGTATATGCCTTAAACTATGCATGGGAACTCCTTTCACTCAGCAAGATTTATTGCACACATTTTTATTGAGCAATTACTACACTATTTAAGGCCTGTATTACTAACTGTAGAGGTGCTTCACAGAATTAAATTATAGGGTTTGTCCTCAACTTACAGCACATAGGAGTTTGAGATGTGTACAAGGAACTATTGCAAAACCTATGCTATTTCAGTTATTACTCCCCAGAAATGTGTTAGACTGACCTGTTAACATTTATGAAGAAATCTTTTGAAAAATAGTTTAAATTTATTTAATTTCTTACACAATCTTTTTATTGATTAAAAAAAAAGACTAGAAAACATGTGCCAACCACACTAAGTACTCATTGACTAAGCAGCCTGAAATTAGATAATAGGTAAAATTGAAACTATAATACTTAGCCCAACCCGTCCTGATTTAGAGTTAGCTGAGCATCTATCTCTCTCCCCTAATGTTTGTGTAACTCCAGAGGGATGAGAATGTACCTTACATATCTTGTTCCCATAATGACTACCAGTTAATAGCTCAATAGCTGACACTATTTCTATATAAAATAGTCGAAATTGCTAGTGTAAAGAAAGCAGAAGCTATTAAGCCAGAATGAAATAAAAAAGATCCTGGTTTATGTAACAATGTGATTCTCTGTATTTTAATTTGTACAGTGGAATTAATAGTTCTTATTTCATTGGAACTTTTTGGCTTAATTTAAATTAGATATATGTACGAATATAACACACACTATGAGGCAGGAACACTTATTGCTTGATTTCTCAGCGTCTGTTTTCCCCTACGCCTTCCCAGTAGCTGCTGATTTCACTGTGGATATCTATGGACATTGCAGCACTAGGAGTAAAGCATGTGTTCCAGGCTGACCCCATTGGTGCATTCAGTCTTCCTGCTCATGGTAATTGTGAGGGGTAGACATATGACCTAACCTGGCCCAATTAGAGAGTCTCAGGACTCATGCTTGGGTCTTAGAAACTTGAACAAAGGTTTTGCCACTTTCTATAATGGTAATGTATGTGGATGAGAAACCTTGAACTTCTGTAGCTCTCTTAGCTCCCAGCCTAGAGATTAAGCCAGCAATCAGAGCAGAGCCAAGGGAATTGCAGAAAAATAGAGCCAAGCCTTGGTGCCTTTGTGAACCTTTTGATCAAATTGTTCCTGCAGCCTGCCCTTCACTTACACTTTCCATTTTGTGAGGCAACAGTTTCCTGTTTGAAGTGGATTTTGATTTTCCTATTTATTCCATAATATATTTCTTATTTATTGATTATAGGTAATCAATAAGTCTTGGCTTCATGACCCATTGAGCAGTTGATTACTACACTGGAAAGGGTCACATTCCTTGTGGCCTTTTATCTTTATGTTTGAAGGAACTACAGCCTAAGAAAAATTATGTCTATAATCTCAGTTCCAAATTAACACGAAACCGCACCCTTTGCAGAATGAGAGTAGAATATTATGAGGTTTGGCATGAAGTTACTGTCGCCTCACTGATTGGAATCCCAGCTCCATCTACTATGAGTAACGTGACCTACAGAAATTTGTTTGACATGTCTGAACCTACTTTTTCATCCCAAAGAAAAGAGTAAGTGTATTTTACTATAGACTTACTCTTAAAGAAGATAATCCTGCAAAGCACCAAGAGCTTTGCCCAGCACATGATAAGCACTTATTATTATGATCATTTTATTCTGCTTTCAGTCTGACTTCGGGGGAGGGTTCTATTAGGGAGTTATTTAATCTCCATTATGAATTTCAGGATTAAACAAAAAATCATTTTGTTATGAGTAAGTCACTGCATTTTCTAATTTGAATCATTTTTTCTTATGCAACTAAAAGAAGGCTGAGTATGCTATAAAAGGTTTGTTATACAATTATTGGGGAATATTGCCCTCAAATTTGAAAAGATGAGCTAGCTGTAGAGAGGGATGGTGTCATGCCTAGACTTGAATGGTCATAAAAAGCCAAATGCCAAATTTTATACATGTATATAGAATGTATTTTAAAGATGTACTCTGAGTGATTGGTTCCAACAATTGCTTTCTCTAATATGTGTAGAAGGTGATAATGTACTAGGCTTCAAAGAGTTGTGGTAGTCCATGGGAGAAATATCAGACCTTGATCAACTTATTTTATGAGAGCAAAATTCACATGTGTACACTGAAAAATGAAAAGTATAAAAAAATCACAAAAATAAATTAAATTGATTATATTATTCAATCATAAATATAAAGATAATGTATGGCCTTCATCTTTGTTACACACAAACACAAACATTTATTTGTTAATGTCTGTATTGTAGAGGCAACACATGTGCACATGTACATGTTTATTTAAGAGTAATTTGGAGTCCTGGATTGATGTGTATTAAATAATTCTTCTTAGATGTTACAAAGATACACTAATCTTGGTATGTTTAGAAATGAAATTCTTCCCTTCTCCACACACTGCTTCTTTATGATGTCTCTTTCACTGTGAGGTACCCCTGTCATTTGGGAAAGCAAGAACCCCTGGAGTAATGCTTAATGTCTCCTGTAATCTCTATTCCTATAAGCGGCCAACCACAAATCCTATTATTTCTGCTTCCTAAATATCTCAAATCCATCCATTTCCCTCAATCTCTATACTACTCTCTAGCTCAAGAGCCCATCATCTCTTCTTCAACTATTGCAATAATGCTACAACCTGAACACTTGTATCTTCTACCCTCACTAATATATAATTCTCAGAGTAATTTAGTAATATTTAAAACATAAAATAGTACCAGATCTCTACTAAGCTTAAATACTTTGTTACTATAAGACTTCCCATGAGACTTAAGAGTCTTAAGACAAAACAAAAAATCTTTAGTAGTACACCCAGCTGGCATGGCTCAATGATTGATTGTCGAAGCAGGAGGTCACAGTTTGATTCCTGGTCTGGGCACATACCCTGTGGGCTTGATCCCCAGTGTAGGGCATGCAAGAGGCAGCCGACCAATGGTTCTCTCTCATTATTGATGTTTCTCTCTCTCTCTCTCACCCCCCTCTGAAAAAAAAAACTTATTAATAAAAAAAGAAGCGCATTGTTAGAAAAACAAAAACACCTTTAGTATGACTTTTAAGGCTCTGGGTTTTTAGACCTCGAAAAAAAAAAACTTATTAATAAAAAAAGAAGCGCATTTTTAGAAAAACAAACACATTTAGTATGACTTTTAAGGCTCTGGGTTTTTAGACCTCTACCTCCTCATCAACCTTTGTTCCCCAAACCAGGTTGACTTTCCATGTATACAAATGCGCTGTGCTCCTTCATCCTCTGGGCCATTTCATTTGCTGCTTCCATTATAGATTACTCTGCCAGCTTCACCCACCATCATGCCTTGCCTTTCTAAGTAATGCTATTTCCTCAATGAAGTCTTTTTGGCTCTACAGACCAAGTCAAATCTCTCATCTTTCCATCACCTTATTCTTCACAGCATTTATCCCAATAGAAATTAAAGTGTGGTGATTATGTGGTGATTTTATACTTTAATGATATATGTCTTGTATTGTTGTACACTTCACAAGGTTAGGGACTATATTTCATTTTGTTGGAGCCATATTTCCATTGTGTAGCATGGACTTTGTGTGTAAGACTATACTAGTACACAATATTTAGTACCTTTATTATGTCAGAAACTCTGTCCGGTCTTTTCTAAAATAATGTTTTTAATTTCTCTGTTATTCTACTGTGAAGATAGAAGACAATTTATTTTGCCATACCCTGTTATTAGAGTTTTACATTATTTTTATTGTTTACTCTTATAAATAATGTAACTAATTCAGGAATTTACAGAATTGTGGGCATTATTGGTCTAGTTCCCTAGAAACAAAACCTGAGATGGGGATTACTGTGCAAGTAGTTTATTGTGGAATTCTCTCAGAAGGAAGTGAACAAAGAATAAGGTACAGGTAGGATCTAGGGCCAGTGATGGCGAACCTATGACACGCGTGTCAGAGGTGACACGCGAACTCATTTTTTTTGGTTGATTTTTCTTTGTTAAATGGCATTTAAATATATAAAATAAATATCAAAAATATAAGTCTTTGTTTTGCTATGGTTGCAAATATCAAAAAAATTCTATATGTGACACGGCACCAGAGTTAAGTTAGGGTTTTTCAAAATGCTGACATGCTGAGCTCAAAAGGTTCGCCATCACTGATCTAGGCAAAGAAATGGTGCCATAAGTCTATCCTTTGCCTGATCCCATAGGGGTCTCTGGAATAAAATTGTATCACAGAAGTTGTTAGATCTGAAAACCAGAGACCTGAACTGTTATACCCATTAGTCCTTAGCCTTGAACTGCCTTTGTGTGTGTGTGTAAGTGCACAAGTGTGAACGTGTGTGTGTGTGTGTGTGTGTGTGTGTGTGTGTGTGTGTAAGTACACAAGTGTGAACCTGTAGGGCCTGGACTGTAAAGGGGATCTAGGCAAGGCGCCGACATCATCTGGTACAGGGAAGGTCGCTGGAGGTTGAATGGACGAGGCCTCAAGTATTAAGTACGATTTTGATATATAACCTGTAGGAAAAGCATGTTCTTAGGAGAAGGAATGAAGCAATATTAGGAAAGTGCTGAACATGTTTTTTTGTGAAAATGAGCTATTTGTTTTAAATAAAATAAAGGCTAAGTGAGGAGTGGATATTTAGGGATAAAAATGGATTGGATCTACTATATCCCAACAGACCTTAAAATGGAGCTGGTGTAAAACATACATTGTTCAATGAAGAGATTTCATTCAACAGATACATTTGTATACTCTTGAGTTAATTTTAAAGGTCTGAAAATCTAAAAATAGAAAGAACTTTACTGCTGAGGAGCAACATTTTACTTTTCTCTACTCTATTGAGTGTTATGTTAGTTTTGGTAAGCACAAAATTGTAAGATATTGTACCTGGTGCTGAGAAACTGACAAGATATGAAAACACAAACACACACACAAAAGTATTTCACATCCCACCTCACCCCCTCCCTCTTAGGTTTGTAAATGTATCATAAGAGGGAAGATTATCCTAAAACATCTCACTTTTATGTTTTTATTTTTATTTATTTATTTAAAAAATATTTTTATTGAGTTCAGAGAGGAAGGGAGAGGGAGAGAGAGATAGAAACATGAATGATGAGAGAGAATCATTGATCAACTGCCTCCTGCATGCCCCACACTGGGGATTGAGCCCGCAACCTGGGCATGTGCCCAGACTGGGAATCGAGCCGTGACCTACTGGTTCATCGGTTGATGCTCAACCACTGAGCCACGCCAGTGGGGCTCACTTTTATGTTTTTAGATGCTATAACAAGAATTGGGAAATTTTTTTAAGAAAATGCAATGAAAAGCAGTATAATGAAAACTAGATAAGGATTTGTGTACATGTAGAAAATTGTGAGTCCAAAAACATTATTAAAATCTTTAAAGAAATCTTGCAGTGTACCATGATTACTGAGTCATAACATAATATTTACTTTTCCTCAATTTAATTTTCCTCATTTGTAAAATGCTTGTTAACTACCTTTTTACCTTATAGAGGGGGTGGCAATTGAAAAGTTAATGAGTTAATGTCTACAGAGGCTTTTTGAGGCCTTTAGATGAAAGATACAATATAAATCCAAATATTAAACTAAGTGTGAAATATTCTAATTACTTCCCATTGCCACAGGGACATTATTGCAGATTTATACATAACTCTGAAATACCTGGCCCAATTGGTATATAAGACAGCATAATTTTAGGTGAACTATTATAATTCTGTGGTCATTACCATGTATCAAAAATAATAGTCGAAGTATATGTGTTACATTTATATACTCAGCAACTGAATACATAAATGTAACACACTTCCCATTATATATTTGTTGATATAAAAATATTAAAATAATTTATAATGCTGATCCATTCTGATCTATTATCTATGTTGCTGCCAGAATTTTTTTCTGATATAAAGCCTGAGGAAAAAAATGGGAAGGTTTTGAAAGAGTTGGAAAGATCAGATATTATGCTTAGTATATTGGCTTTAAAACTAAAACAGATATCTGCTAAGTATCCTATGATAGTAAAGGAAGAAAATAGTTACTACAGTGATATTCTTATATAATAATAGTGCTACCATTTATTGACTATCTATATTTTCCAGGCATGGGGCTCATCATATTTCATACATATCCTCATAATAGCTGTGAAATGGAGATGGAACTATGGAATTTAAACATGAAGAAAAGGAGGCAAAAAACAAAGCAAGTAATTAGCTAGCTCAAGGTCACAGAGCTACTTGGAGGTGAAGTCAGGATCTAAAGTCACGTCATGTGTCTTCTGAGTATATTATTGAGCCCCTGGGCAACATTAAATTTCTAAAATACTACCTTTTCAATATTACGCCTGTTTTAGTATTATGGATTCTACTGAATCTAGAATATATATCAAGATAATTTTAATAACAAAATGAAACATGAAGGAGTTCTCTGTAGAAGCAGAGGTTTCCTTTGCCAATTTTTTTCTAGATGAACTGCTTTTCTGGTTTCTCGCCAAACCAATAAGCATAAACACTGAAAGTGCAAAGAATCCAATAAACAAAGCTCATTTTTGTTAGGCTTATGTTGGAAAACATAGCTAAGGATGCAGCACAAGTAAACTAGGTTTAAGAAAGGCATTGTTTCAAACTGGGATATAAAATTTTTTATATGCATTATCTACAAAGTAGACAATTTTTTCTTAAAAGGAACAGCTATGGGGGTGGGGTTTGGGTGGTGTGGGGGAGATGGAGGAATTGAGCTAAAAAGAAAAAAAAGAGAAAAAAGCTCAAGGACATGGACAATAGTGTGGTGATTGCGGGTTTGGGGGAGGGTGAAGGGGAATAAATGGTGATGGAAGGAGACTTGCTTTTTGGCGGTGAACACACAATACAAAGTACAAATGATGTGCTGTGGAATTATGCACCTGAAACCTGTATAATTTTGTTAACCAGTGTTACTCCAATAAATTCAATTAAAAGGAACAAAAATACAGGAAGTTTTAAGATGAACAATAACAAAAAAACCACTATTTAAAAAAGTATAACATAATGCTATTCCTTGTGAAAATTCAGATAAATTATAAATCTAGTTTAGAAATTGCGTCTCCTTTTTTCTTTCTTTCCATCATATCATCCACTGTCTTCCTCACACATTCAGCATTCATGTAAATCACATTCTGAGAACAATAAAATTAAGTCTTATACTTACTACCCTCCATACCCCCAAGCCCATTCACATTTTCCAGCATGAGCGTCCAGAAGCAAGTAGAATAATGTGAATCCCTAGAGTGGTTCAGTGGTTCAGTAACAATGTCCAAACTTTTTGAAATTCTTCCTTATGCACAAAGCCCTTCTTACCATGACAGCTGCTTAATTCCTGCATTTATCTCTTGCAAATCTAAGATATTCTCCCTGATCTTTGACTCTACCAGTAGAAGTGAAACAGGAATTTTGAGGGGTGAAAAAGACAGGTTGTAGGAAATTTTAGAAATTAAGGGGACCATGGAAGAAGCACAGGGCTGCAGAGCAGCAGAAGGTATATTTCCATAGAATAGGAAAGCTGAAAAGCTGCAACAGGTACATTTCCATAGAATGAGGAAGCTGGGAACAGCAAAAGGTCTATATTTACAAAATAAAGAGAAGGAAGCACCTCATCCAGAAGGAGAAGAAGAAACCCCAAAGGCAATAGGAAAATAATAAGGAAGGAGTGGAGCGGGGGGAGGAGAACTTCACATGTCCCATTTGAGCCTAGGAGTTACTGTAGTAACCAGTCTAGGGGGATAGTGACCAATCAGAGGGGATATCAAGGCCCCAGGATCTGCAGCCTTTATAAGCCATAGGGAAAAGGAACTCAGTGGGACCCTTTCCCCCTCCCTACGTGGGAGTCCATTCTGTGGGACTCTTCCTTCTCCCCTCGTGGGAGTCTGTAGTTGTTCTTCAATAAATCTCCACCTTTGCTGTACTACTCTCTGTCCATGGATTTATTCTTCCACTCCTGCGGACAAAGAATCTGGGTTCCAGTCCAAAAATTCTGTTTCAGAAGTGTGACCTGCTGGTTTATTTCTTTGTGCCTTTGAACATGTTGTTTTCTGTACCTCGCATACTTCAAGCTTCAACTCAAAGAAAGTTCCTCTATGAAGTGTTCCTGTCCCCCTCCAACAGAGGAAGATAGTTGTCCCTTCTTAGATACGCACATGGCACATCTTAGATACCCTTTGTTTGCTATATTGCATTACAATTTTTATTCACTGTGTTGCATTGCAGTTAGTTACTTACCAGTCTCTTTTCTATTATATTATTGTCAGCTGCTAACATCTGTGCCTGTGGCTTATTTGTCTTGTTTATCATGACTGGCACAGTGCAGAATAATGTACAGAAAGTTAAAATGGGCTTGTCTGTCTCAGGGTTTGTACTGAGGCCACAAAGCAGAGAATAATATGTGTCAAGTATTTCAGACTGTCTGTGCAAGCTTGCACGGGGGGTTCTTAAAGCCACTTTGTGCCCATATTTGTGATAAGTACTGAATGAATAAGTAAATGAGCATGGTAACTTCCAACAGACTATTGCTTCTATGTAAGCTCATGTCCTTTTTTATTTACTTTGATATATGTGATTTATATATCCCTTGGAATTTTTTCAGTTCAGATGGGAGAGGCTCATCAGTCCACCCGTACACGACAGTTCCTACCTCTCATTGCTTCTGTCGCTGCCACATTATGTCATCATTGACAGTGAGCCCCATATGTTCCAGAGCGTTCTGTCTACTGTGGCTCCCGTGCTGTTTAGATTCCTGCACAGAAGAGATGGCAGCTCACAGTTGATTTTTCTAAAGCTTTAGTGTTATTTTTATGTTCATATGCTCAGCTATTTCTCTGAAAAGTGACGCCACCAAAAAGCCGAAAAGGGCTTCTACACCCATCCGCAACCTGCTACAACCTTGCATCCCCACACCCCTCCATCACCTCACTCCAACGGATTTTTCTTTTGGGGACTTTTGAGCCCTTGTCAACAGTTAGCCCTCCATCTGGATCATGTTATTTAGGGATATCTTGGGGCCTCAATTGCATTGATTTTTTAAATGCTTAACTTTAAAGGCCTCTGGGAAGGATTTAGGTTCTCCACCCATTCCTCTGAGGAGGCTTGGCCTTGTAACAATGTACTCACCTTTTGCCTGGGACACATCCTTGACATACAAAGGACTTATGACAGGGATACTTTTTGAGGTACCAGAGGTCCAGTTGTACCTTCTGCCAAGGCAGTGGGTGACTGCCTGCCTATATTTGCACAAGTAACAGGAAATGAGCTGCTCCAAGGCGACTTTTCAGGTTTATCTTGACACACGTGCAATTGAGAGCTTCTTGCATCTTATCAGTAAAAACTTGATTAAAGAACAAAGGAAAAATTTTCACTCCAAAATCATAATTGCCAATATTTGAATTATTTATTTGACAACATTAGCAAATGATGTGTGGCATATATAATGCTGAAATATGAGTTTAAGGATCTATTTTTAAGAAGTCATTTAGTTATTGCCAAGTACCTGGTAAGAATCTAGTGTGGGAACCATACAAAATTATCCTCATCTCTACTACAAGTAAACACTTGAGAATCAAGATTTATCTGTTAGACTCCTATGGATAAAATGATGAAACAGGAATTTTAGGGGTAAAATAGGATAGGTTTAGGAAGTTTTAGAAATTAAGGGGACCATGGAAGAAGCACAGGGCTGCAGAGCAGCAGAAGGTATATTTCCATAGAATAGGGAAGCTGAAAAGCTGCAACAGGTACATTTCCATAGAATGAGGGAGCTGGGAACAGCAAAAGGTCAATACTTACAAAATAAAGGGAAGGAAGCCCTTCATCCAGAAGAAAAAGAAGAAAGCCCAAAGGGAATAGAAAATAAGGAAGGAGGGGTGGGAGAAGCTCATATGTCCCTTGTGAGGTTCACCTTTGAGCTCAGGAGTTACTATAGTAACTAATCTAAGGGAATAGTGACCAATCAGAGGGGATATAAAGGCATCAGGATCTGGCTTCATAGGGAAAAGGAACTCAGTGGGACTCTTCCTTCTCCCTATGTGGGAATCTGTTCTGTGGTACTTTCCCCCTCCCCACATGGGAGTCTGTGCACTGAGAATCTTTTCCTCTCCCCACGTAGGAGTCTGAACTTGTTCTTCAATAAACCTCTACCTTTGTTATTCCCCTTCTGTCCGTGGAATCATTTTTGGACTCTAGCGGACAAAGAATCCGGGTTCCAGTCCAAAAATTCCGTATCAATTAGATTTTGGATATTTCTTTTTAACATTTGACTTTATATAACAATTTGAAGGATATAAAAATAGTCATTATACCGTGCCAGATATTATTTATATTTTTATTGAGTAATAAAAGGTACTTATTGGGTAATTCATTCATTTAACAGATATTTGTGGTGTGTCTGTAGCACAGTGCTGGGCACTTCGAATTAAAAAATTTACAAAATAGATAATGTAACTGCCATCAGGGAGCTTACATACTAGTTTGGGAGACACACATATACATACACATATATTTTTTTCTCAAAGTGGGCAAGTGAATAAGTGAGTGCACACACGGAAACTTAGATGACATTCCTTTAGAAAACATAGTGTCTCAAATAAATTAGCTAACTGGCCAGGCTGCATTCTGGAACTTAAAAATAAATATCTCAGCTTATGATGTGACTATAATAAGGTGTTGTATACTCTATATATACTTGCATATTTTATGATGTGTATAGTGTGTGTAATAGTACCAGATAAAAAATGAGTTGAGATAAAAAGAAAAAGAGCTTAAAATGTTAAATAAAATGTAAAAGTTAGATAATATATCGGAATGTAAAAATTCAGTAAATAAAAGGATTTATTTTTAAGAAGTAATTTAGTTATTGTGAGGTTCACCTTTGAGCTCAGCAGTTACTATAGTAAGTAGTCTAAGGGAATAGTGACTAATCAGAGGGGATATCAAGGCACCAGGATCTGTAGCCTTTATAAGCCATAGGGAAAAGGAACTCAGTGGGACTCTTCCTCCTCCCTATGTGGGAATCTGTTCTGTGGGACTCTTGGCACAGAGAAAGTCCCAAGAAAGCATAGATTTGTGCTGTGTAAATTTAAAAAGTGAGACCATGAATTCAGAGGGTACAATCACTTTATCTTGAAAGGTTTATTGAAGGAAGAGGGACATGAGGCTGAAGAGTCCATACATTTAGTGAGGTCAGTGATCTCATCAATGGTTCATTTGAGTAAAAGTGTTTAGAAGCAATAGTTTTACATTATAATGCTAGAATTTTTGGGTGGATTTATTCATAACCAATGGATATCTATAAAAGGGTGTTCTTGAAAAGTAATTAAATAAAATCTGATAATTCAATTAAGATTCAAGTATGAGGGTTCATTCATAGATCACTTCTGCAAACAACAATTTTGGTGGAAGGAGTTTTTAGTAACATCATAAAGTTTACTGATTATTACTATAAATGAAATGCATACAGACCTTCAGGCAATCTGTACATTGAAAGATTACTTAAAATACTTGAAAATTGGCAGCTGCTTACCAATATACTAATGCCACTGATAGTGCTATATTCTCTTGTTCCTAAGCTATACCCTGGAAATTAATTGACTGCCTATAGACAGACAAGAATCTTTGTCTCTTGTGTTCACTAAGTATGCCATGGATGATATCATAGGCAAAACTGTCATGACGTAATAGCCATTCAGTAAATATACTTGTTAAATAAGTAAAAAGTATTTGAAGAAAACCTATTTCACATATTTCCCTGTAGTACTGCAAGAATAAATTTAATTTATTGTCATTGCTTATTTTTATCAAATTTTCAAATTTACTTTTCCTCTGCTATTTGTACTTTGTCTGTCTTTTTATTTTTTTTTTTGTAAAACTTTATCTTTTCTGTAACTTTCAAAAAGGTGACAAAGTTTACCAACTGGAAAAGTTCAACCTAATCAACCTCTGCATGTGTGTATTTATATAAATGTTTAATATAACAACTATTATTGTATGTGTGTGTATCTATATGTATATACTAGAGGCCCGGTGCATGGATTTGTGCACTGGTGGGGGGCGTGGCCTGCGGGGATCAGCCTGTGTGGGAGTGCCGCTTATCCCTGTCACCCAAGCGGCTGTGGACCCGCCCTCTGAGCGGCTGTTCCCACTGTGGGAGCACACTGACCACGAGGGGGCAGCTCCTGCATTGAGCATTTGTCCCCTGGTGGTCAGTGCACATCATAGTGACTGGTCGACTGGTCGTTCTGGTTGTTCCACCCTTTGATCGTTAGGCTTTTATATGTAGATAGTGTATGTACACTGTATTCACATTATATATACACATTATATTTAAAGAGAGAATACAACACCTCATATAGTCACATCATAATCAGAGATATTTTTAAGAAAGTTTAAAATGAGGCCAGGCCAACTAGCTAATTTATTTGAGATGCTGTGTTTTCCATAGGAATGTCAACTGAGTTTTCTTAGGTACACTTATTCACCTGCCCACTTTGAAAAAAAATGTTTTGTGTCTACTATATGTAAGAGAAAATATTTAGAGTATGAAATTAATTGTGGACTACTGTGAAAGGAATTATAAAGTCTCAACTGTTTTCCTCTGACCTGTTTTGATGTATCTTACATTATTATTTTTTCCCTTGAATTCCTAAGATTGGCTTCTGTTCAAGTTATCTATTGCTGTGAAACTTCTCTCTCCCTAAATCTTAGTGACTCACAATGAGAACAGCACTTATTTTGCTCCAAAATCTGTGTTGGAGCCCTGGCTGGTTTGGCTCAGTGGATAGAGCGTTGGCCTGCAGACTGAAGGGTCCCAGGTTTGATTCCGGTCAAGGGCATGTACCTTGGTTGCAGGCACATCTCCAGCGGGGGTTGTGCAGGAGGCAGCTGATTGATGTTTCTCTCTCATCAATGTTTCTAACTCTCTATCTCTCTCCCTTCCTCTCTGTAGAAAATCAATAAATTATATATTTAAAAAAAAAGAATCTGTGTTGGACATGGCTTGACAGGGGCAGTTTGTTTCTTTTCTACTTAGAGTCACCAGGGACAGCGCAAAGCCTGGGGGCTGGGATCTCTCCCACCCCAGCTTTACTGAGGTATAAAGGATATATGAAATGGTATTTAAAGTGTACAGTGTGATGATGTTATCTGCATATACTTTGTGAAATTATTACAACAATTAAGTTAACACATATATCATCTCACATAGTTAACATTTTGTGTGAATGTGGTGTGTGTGTGTGTGTGGTGAGAATGCTGAAGATGTACTTTCCTGACAAATTTCGAGTATGTAATAAGCATTATTAACTACAGTCACTCTGCTGTACATTAGGTCCCCAGAACTCATTCATCTTATAGCTGAAGTTGTTTTAGCCTGTTGCTAGCATTGCCCATTTTCTCCATTCCCCAACCCCTATACTCACCATTCTATTCTTTTTCTGAGTTTGAATTACTTTTAGTCCACATGTAAGGAAGATCATACAGTATTTGTCTTTCTCTGTCTGACCTATTTTGTTAATAGAAAGTACTCACACTACCTGTGAAGTTATATAGTGTTTTGTTAAAAGTAGGTTTTAATTAACTGTAAATGTATATTGAAAATGCAAGGACAAGCACTAAAGATAAAAAAGAAAAATAATAAATTATATGCTAAGAAAGGAGAGCAATAGCATCATAAAAAATTCTCAAAATCATCACAGGGAAAAAACAGAAAAAGGAATAGAGAATAAGGGCAGCAAATAGAAAAGTATAGAAATTAATGGTAGATACTAATTTAACTATATCATTAACCACTTTGAATATCAATCATCTGAATGAACCAATTAAAAACAGAAATGTCAGAGTGGACCCAAAACAGGAACCAACTATATGTTGTCAGAGTTAACCTATTTAATGTTTTATTGATTTATTTTATTTTATTTTATTTTATTTTTTAGAGAGAAAGGCAGAGGAATAGAGAGATAGAAACATTGATTAGAGAGAACCATCAATCGGCTGCCTTCTGCACACCCCCTATAGGGGATTGAGCCCCCAAACCAGGCCTGTACCCTGAATGGAATTGAACCATGATCTCTTGGTTCCTGGGTCAGCACTCAACCATGGAGCTACACTGGCTGGGCAGAAGTAACCTACTTTAAATATAAAGACTTAGATTAAGAGTACATGGTTGGAGAAAAATATACCATATTACTACTAATTAAAAGAAGTCAGTGGTAGATATATTATTTGCAGACAGATCTGACTTCAATGCCAAAAAAGTTATCAGGATAAACAATGGCATACATAATCATAGAGGGTTAGTTGTCAGAGAAGACAGCAATCCTTAATGTGCTTAAACCTCACAACAGAGTGACAAACTATGTGAGCAAAACCTACAGTAATTGGAAAGAGAATGGATGACTCTACTATGATAGTTGGAAACTCCAACACCCCTGTCACAGAAATGGAAACATGGCATGGAGAACATCAGTGAAGAAAAAAGGTAAACTCAGCAACTTGATCCATCAACTGAATAGAATCCATAGCTATAGACAACTTCATCCAACAACAGCAGAATAAATATTCTTCTCAAGCACATTCTGTGTCATAAAACACATCTCAACACATTTAAAAGAATATGAATCATAATATCTGCTCTCAGACCACAATGGAATCAAATTAGAATAACATAAAGAAAATTGGAAAATCCCAAAATAGGTGTTGACTAAACAACACACTTCTGGCTAACACATAAGTCAAAGAAATCTCAACAAATTTAAAAATATATTTTAAACTAAATGAAAATGAAAACAACTTATCAAAATTTGAGTGATGTAGCACAAGTAATACTTAGAAGAAAATTTATAGCATTGCATGCATACATTAGGAAAGAAGAAAGTTCTAAAATAAATAATTTATAATAGGTAATTGGGGAGACAAAATAAACAGAGAGAGAGAACAGATTAAATCCAAAGTAAGCATTAGAAAAGAAATAAGACTTAGAGCATAAATAAATCAAATTGAAAATAGGAAATCTATAGAGAAAACTAATGAAACCAGATCCTAGTTCTTTGAAAAGATAAATAAAATTGATATCTCAAGCCAGCATAACTAAGAAAAAAGGAGAGAGGACACAAATTATTAGTATCATAAATTCAAGAGAAGACATCACTATATGTCCTATGAATATTAAAAGGATAATAAAGAAATACTATGAGCAATTCTATGTCAATATTTTGACACCAATATCAATATGTCCATATATGAACCAATTCCTTGAAGAAAACAATTAGCCAAAACTCACACTAGAAATAGATGACCTCAGTGGGCTTAAATCTATTAAGGAAATTAAATGAACAATCATTAACTTTTTAAAACAGAAAACGCATTTTACCAAGCATTCACAGAAGAAATTTTATCATTTCTTTACAGTCTCTTTCAGAGAATAGAAGAAGAGGGAATACTTTTTAATTTATCTATAAGTCCAGTTTAGCCTAATACCAAAAGTGGGTAAAGACATTACAAAAAAATGAAAGATCAATATCTTTCAGGACAGAGATGCAAAAATCCTCAATAAATTTTAACAAATTGAAATCTACGATGTATAAAGATGGTTACATACCAGAGCCCAATGGGATTTATCACAGGTATGAAAGCCTGGTTCAACATTCAAAAATCAATTAATATAATTAATCAGAACAATTATTACACCTTTTAACAAACTCATAGAAGTACAATACAAAGTGAATCCTATGGACTTGAGGTGATTATCTGGGTAAATGTAGGTCATCTTTAGTAAAACATGTACCATCCTGGTGTGTGATAATGGAGGAACCTATGTGTGTGTGGGAGGAGGAAGCTATGTCTGTACCTTTCTTGTAATTTTGTTGTAAACCAAAGTCTCTTTTAAAAAACATTTAAAAAGAAAGGAATGTCATTCATGGTCTGGACCAATTTTGTTTCTTTTTCTTAGCCTAGGGAGGAACTCAAACTTCTGTGATAACAGCTTTGAAGTGTTCAGCAAAATTATGGATTCTTGAGAAGGAATATGAGAGAATTGCTGATGAGAAGGAATGAAAGTGCCTGCCACATTGACATGATTTAAGTCACATGATATTTAAATATATATCTCAAATGTATTTTTGCCTTTTCAGATTTAAATTTTTAGTTTAAAAAGAGAAATATTGTGATATTTTATTTCTTTTCAGCTTTATTAAGATATATTGACAGATTAAAATTTTGTGTATTTAAGGAGTATAATGTGATATTTTGATATATGTATACATTGTGAAATAATCACCACAATCAAGCTAATTGCATATATCACCTCATATAGTTAACATTTCAATGTGTGAAAGGGGTTGAGAACACAATGCTTAGCAAATTTTGAGTATGTAATAAAGTATTGTTAACTATAGTCACACTGCTGTATATTAGATGTCCAGAAATTATTCCTCTTGCATAAGGGAAACTTTGTGCCCTTTGACCAACAGCTCCCCGCTTTTCTGTCCCCTGATCTCTAGCAGCCACCATTCTACTCTGATTCTATGAGTTTGACTCTTGTACATTCCACATATAAACGAGTCATAGAGTACTTGCTTCTTTGTGTCTGGCTTATTTCACTTAGCATAAGGTCCTCTGTGTTCATCTAAATTGGCACAAATGACAGGATCCCCTTTATTTTAAAGTTTGGATAATCCTGTGTGGGGGGCATTTTTTATCTATTCATTCATCAGTGGACACTTAGATTGTTTCCATAGTTTTGCCATTGTGAAAATGCTGCAACAAACATGGGATGCAGGTACCTCTTCAAGATACTGATTTCATTTTTTACATAGATATCAGGTATGCTTCCATATTGTGGTATGAAGCTGATGGTTATGTGTGAGTTAGAAAAAAATATGCATTCACTTGTTAAGGTTAGCCCTATGCTTATGCCTAAGCAATTTATTTATGATGAGTCCATTTCCTTCTCTGGTGGACGAGAATGCATGAAATATACTGTATAATATTTGGATTGAAGATCAGCCAAATAGAGGATAGGTTGACAGAGCCATTAATTTCAAATTAATACACACACCTATTTTAGATAGAAGATTACATTCTATATTTACTAACAATTCAGAACATTGTTTTTCACAACAATATTGAGATTTTGAAATATTTATACTATACTATGCTCTCAGAAATCACATTAAATGAAACTTCAGGGTAATAACCTATAAAATTACAAAATTGAAAAACAATATTTATAAATAAGAGGTTGAGATTTAGATGAGTCTTTTCTATTTGAAATGATTTATGAAAATAAATGCTTTTTAAACATTAGTCTAAATAAAATAAACTGCCATTTACAAAATAATCATCTCAGAAAATAGCAATAGCTATATATAGTAAACATAAAAACAGCAGTCTGTAGTTCTTTTCGTTCAGTACATCTAGTTAGTGAAGTTTCAACATTATAGACTTTTAACTTTCTCAGAAATTGTTTTTAGGGTCCAATACTTTTCAAATGATTTCCTTACCAGTAGTGCAGAATTAGTTTTTATTTCAAAGGAAGAAAATGATATCACAGAGCCATTAAATATTAGGGCAAAGATTAAAACTCAGGGTTCCTGAGGCATAATTTTGAAATTGCTCAATTAAGTCTTTCAGAAAGAATAGTATTCACTTTTTTATAAGTAAATTGGTGCTTTATACCTATTAGGCTAGGTGTAAATAAAAAAGATAAGAATGTGGAAATACAAAGATTGATTATGGCAGTTCATTCATATGCATTGTAAAGGATATATACTAATTAAAGAAGCATATTTTAACAGGTTAAGTGCCAAGCCTGTTTTGTCTTCCCTTCGTTTAGCCCACGATATCTGATTTCACTGATATCCAATTTTCACCAGTGACTGGTGAGGTCTGGACAGGAAAGATAGTGTCAGTCACCGGTGACTGACATGGCGCTTAACGTGTTAAGAAAGCTTTAGAGATTAAGATATAGTTTATGAGACATTGCATTCAAACATATAATGTTCCAACGTGCAAAGTAAGACAAAGGTAATAGCTACATGTTACCCAATAGAAATTAAGTAAACAAACTCTGTAATTAGAGTGGGAGAAATTTAGTATTGTGGGTTATAAAGCAAAGAGATCAAAGATACTAATTACAAAATTAATTAGAGCCTTTGTTGGCCTTAAATTGGTGAACCTCAGAGAATGCTCTGAAATGTAATATGTGTTAATTGAACATTTGGGAAACTACCAATAGTAAAGTGCTTTTTTTTTAAAAGAGTACAGCATTAATTGTAATAGGAAAATGGAGAAGTTTTATTAATGACCACCAGTAGTTAGCTGTATTATAGTTAGGTTCCTGAAATAGGGGTGTGATTACCTTTGCCTTTTCAGACTACAATTCAAGCTTTAAAATAGATTTCAGAACAAAAGAGTAATGTAAAACAATAATTTGAAGATCTGCACCATGGAAAATATTCAATTGTATGTGTATAAGGGATACAGTAGTTTCAATGACATTCTAAGCAGAAGGAACTAAAAAAAGAGGGTATCTAATTCCATGATATCACTAAATAGTAAACTTGCCAATTTATAAAGAGTATGTACATAACCTGTTGCCAATTGATAATGCCAATTCTCTTATTGGTGTCAATCTGTTATTAACCTGTAAAGGATATGTAGTTATACATATCTGTAAACGAATAGCTATACATAGGGAAAATGATCTAAAGTGTAATATGAGAGTAAAAAGGAGATGATTGATACTGAATATTTCAATTTTCAATTTTCATTTAAATTGTATTTTATTTTTAAATTAAGATGAAATTAAAATCCTATCTACACTAATAAAAGACAAAGATGCTAATTGACTGTACCTTTGCTACACCCACCAGCCAATCAGAGCGACTATATGCAAATTAACCCAACCAAGATAGCGGTTAATTTGCATATACTGGCTGGGAGCAAAGACTGAAGACAACATGGAAGTAAAGTGCTACAGAAGGGAGCAAAGTAGAGGCGGTGGAGACAGGAACAGAGCTGGGCGGCGGAGGCGGGAGTGGGAGGAGAAACCCACCAGCTGCGCAGCGAAGCGGGAGCAAAGCCCTCCTCAGCGGGTTTCGCTCCCTTCTCTGCTTCGCTCCAGCCACAGGAAGCCCTATTCTTGCAGGAATCTTCCTGCAATGGGCCTCTAGTCCTATATAATAAAAGCCTAGTATGTTAAGTGTCTGGTCATCCAGTTGTCCATTCAACCAATCAAAGCATAATATGCTAATGATATGCTAAGGCCACTCAACTGTTCGCTATGATGTGCAATGACGACCAGGGGACAGATACTCTGACTGGTAGGTTACCTTGCTGTTGGGGTCTGGCCTATTGGGACTGAGCGAGATGGGCTGGAAATGCCTTGGAGCCCTCCTGTGGTTCCTCCCTGGCTGGCCAACCTCCTGCGTCCCTCCCCAGTCCTGTTTGTGCACCAGTGGGGGTCCCTCAGTCTGGCCTGCACCCTCTTGCAATCCGGGACCCCTCGGAGGATGTCAGAGAGCCAGTTTTGGCATGATCCCACAGGCCAGGCCGAGGAACCCCACTGCACCGGCCTCTAGTACTTTTATGAGAAATGAGAGTAATAGAGAAATAGATGAAGAATAAATTTCAGGACATTATTTTGGGAAATGTATTTATATAATCTATTATTAAAAATTATAAATAGGGATATACTTTTTAAAAGATACTATTTTAATACTTATTTTATATTGCTATAAGGCATATAATTAGGGATATTGGGTGTAATGTACAGGGGAAATTATTTTTTCTTTTCATTATCAAGTAATAGAAATAAGCATTATGTGTTAGTCCATAAAGGTTAGAACATATCTATTCAATAATTTACAAAAAAGTTTGCTCTTTTTTCTGTGGAATTAGGAACCGGAAACATAGACTACTGCTTCAAGATGCTGCCAAACCAGGAACAGAAAGGGACAAGTGCTATTGAAAATGTCAGAAAGCCTTTTTTACCATCTCTTTTTAATACTTAATTTCATTATTTATTTTGGGGAATTTTCTTAAAAACTAGAGGCTCGATGCACGAATTCATACATGGGTCGGGTCCCTCGGCCTGGCCGGCGATCAGGACCGGCCGGCTGGGGGTAGGCACCGCAGGAGGTTGGCCGGCCATGGGAGGTTAGCTGTGGGAGCTCACAGACCACCAGAGCGCAGCTCCTGCATTGAGTGTCTTCCCCCTCGTGGTCATTGCGTCATCATTGTGACTGGTCAACCCGTCATTCGTCCACCTTTCCTAACGGTCGCTTAGGCTTTTATATATATAGACTAGAGGCCCGGTGCACAAAAATTTGTGCACTCGGGGGCGGGGGGATCCCTCAGCCCGGCCTGTGCCCTCTCGCAGTCTGGGACCCCTCGGGAGATAACGACCTGCTGGCTTAGGCCTGCTCCCGGGTGGCAGAGGGCAGGAACAATCCCTAGGTGCAGCCCCTGGTCAGGCTCAGAGCAGGGCCGATTGGGGAGTTGGGACACCGCCCCCTGTCATGCACAGAGCAGGG
>NW_005353931.1:364659-365276 GCF_000412655.1 Myotis brandtii
CTGTATTTGAAACAATGTTGCGGTCTGGCTGGCTGAAGCCTGTCTGACTAAAGCAGGTTTCTGGGGGTTTGGTTTAGCTTCTATATTTGTTACAATGTTTCTTAGAGTTGCAGCTGACAGGCCGGCAAGGCAGGTGGGGAACCTGGCTTCCTCTGTCACTGAAGCAAGCAAGCCTCCCTGTTCGCGTCAGCTGCCTGGCTGCCGGCCGCCACTTGGTTGGCAGTTAATTTGCATATTTCAGTGATTAGCCAATGGGAAGGGTAGCGGCCGTACGGCTAATTACCAGGTTTCTCTTTTATTAGATAGGATATATTTATTGGGGTTACATTGGTTAATGAAATTATACAGGTTTCAAGTATACAATTCTATAGCACATCATCTTTACATTGTACTGTGTGTTTACTATCCAAGTCTAGTCTCCTTCTGTCACCATTTCTTCCTGCTCCAACCCTTTTTCCCCCTGGTAATCATCATACTATTATCTGTGTCTATGAGTTTGTTTTTTTTTTCCAATGTATTTCATCCATCTTCCAAGCCCCTCTTCACTCTGACAGCTATTGGTGTTTTCTCTGTAGGGATTTTGTTTTAAAAATGTAACTTTATTGTTGAAAGTTTTA
>NW_005353931.1:365309-386509 GCF_000412655.1 Myotis brandtii
CTCCTCCCCACTCCTATCTCCTCCCCAGGCCTTCACACCATTATTGTCTGTGCCCATGGGTTATTACTACCATTTTTAAGTTGACTTTTTTTTATTCAGCATTTACTTGGTTGCTATAAAACTATTTTCCAGAGTTCTGACAAAGTTGTTTCTACCTTAAAAAAAATATTTATTGTTGAGAGTATTACAGATGTTCCCCCTTTTTCCTCCTTGCCCTCACTACCCAGTTCCCACCCCACCCCAGGCCTTCACCACTCTATTGTCTGTGTTCATTGGCAATGCATACATGTATGCAATTTCCTTGGTTCAACTTCAGGTCCCTGCATGCTGTCTTAAAGGGTAATAGATCCTTCTATTTTTACAGCTGCATAGTATTCCACAGTGTAAATGTACCACATTTTTTTTGTTGTTGTTTGTTTGTTTGTTTTATCCATTCATCTACTGATGAGAACTTGGGCTGTTTTCAGATCTTCAGCCACTATGAAAAACATTGGGGAGTTTCCTGAAAAAATAAAAAATGGAACTGCCATTTGACCCAGTGATCCCACTTTTAGGAATATATACTTAGATTCCCAAAATCCCAATGAGAAAGAATATATGTACCCCTATGTTCATAGCAGCATTATTTATAACTAGAGGCCTAGTGCGCAATTGAAATCGTGTGAGGAGGTGCCCTGCCTCCCGCTGTGCGAGGAGGCACCCCGTGGCGGGGCAGGACCCACGCCTGACTCGTGCAGTGCTGGCCGCCATGGGAGTTAGGCTGGACCGACGCTGTGGGAGGCTGGACAGGCATTGCAGGGGGCCAGGACCCACACCTCACTTGCAGCGTCCCCCTGCCCCCTGCCTGTGTCCGCTTCAGGGCCGCCTGAGCCACTGCGCAGGCTCCAGCAGGCACCCCTGTCTCTGTCTCCATCTCAGCTCCGGGCCTCACCTGGGCACACAACCTCCCCCTGTCCAGTCGTGACCCATTATGGCGTCCTGGCCTAATTTGCATATTTCCTATCTACACTAATAAAAGAGAAACATGGTGATATCTGGAAACAGGCCAAGTGCCCATCTGCTTATTTTTTGATGTGTCTCTAAGGGGACTTGAGCTTGGAATTACCTACTTGACAATTTTGCTAATGTAACTTCTTCATTTTTGAAACATTTTCCTTGGATTTTCTTTTATTTTCCCCTGAGAAATGTCATATCATTTCTGTTTTTCTGATTGTTATTAAGTTTTTTAATATCTTATAGCTTTTTTAATGTGTTAGTTAATTTTGAAAGAACAGTTTTCATCAGTCCCATGAACAGTATTTTCTAGCATTTTTAATTTTTTTATATCGCCTCAAGTTCTTTGTTTTTATAATGTTTGTATGTATTTGATCTTGATGTTTTCTGCTGCTGCTTTTATATATTCTAACTTTTCTGAACTTTAAGAAAGTATTGTGTTTAGGGCAGCTATTTAAGTTTAAGAACCCCATCTTTTTTCTTTTTTTTCCTTTTTTAAAAAATGCTGCTGATTTCTTCCCAACATTCTTGGCTTTGTTCTCCTCCCCCAATTTTATTTGAACAATTAATTATTTCTGTACCCCCATCCTTCTCAGTTTTAATGACACTTTCAGCAGTTTTTCCCTAGTGTGGCATCTTTTCTAGCATCTATTGAGATCATTCATGTCCTTCTGGACATCACATATGTGACACAGATAGATACAACTGTATTTTATGTATTTAAACTTTTTCAACAAGCATCCCCTTTTGTCTTATGGTCATAATAGACAGTAAAAATTTTATCATTTACATGAAAAAAGTAAATTTCCAGCTATTGATAATGGAGAATAAAAAAACAGATGGTTATAATTTTTTAAAAGTTAAAATGCTGAGTACAATTATTTCATTTTGTTGTTGTTGTTTGTTTGTTTTATCCATTCATCTACTGATGAGAACTTGGGCTGTTTTTAGATCTTTAGCCACTATGAAAAACAGTGGGGAGTTTCCTGAAAAAATTAAAAATGGAACTGCCATTTGACCCAGTGTGGGGTGAAGTGCACTAATGTCCTAGCCTGCAGGAGGCGCTGAGGTCGGTGGGGTCCTCTGGGGAGGGACGCTGTGCCCACTGCCTGGGGCTGTATGGCAAAAATTGTGTTGGGTGTCCTTGGCCTTGCCAGCTCAGGCCCTCAGTCTCCGGTCACCTGGGGGGCCTGCCCGTCGGAGGGCTGGTTAGCTGACTGGATGAACATGGGCTGGGTGAGGTCCTGGCCGGCAGGCATGGTGACTTGCTGGATCTGGTAGTGCTGTCCATCTGTGAACTGGCTGAACTGCTGCTGTCCTTGCTGGACCTCTGTCTGTGTGATCTGCTGAGCATTGGTGGCATTTTGAAATAATGATCTTACGCTTATACTAGGTCACAGTATTTTATTTCTTCCACTGAAGATATTTCTTTGAAGTTAATTCCTTTATTAGGGAAATATGTATTTTAAATAGTTAAAGTTAAGATGGAAATAGCTGAGGAAATATTTTTTTCCTCAAACTTTTCATTTTTTTTGTCCTTCTGCAATTAAAGTTTTAAATATTTGACTCAAATTTTTGCATTCTGCTTTGTAAATATATTTTGTGGATTCCTTATATTAGAGCTCAGAATTCTAAACACACAACAAACTGTTCTCTGCCTTTTGCTATGTATTTATATTTTAAAATGTCTAATATTTAGGAAAACATTCTGTATTGATGATATTTATTTTACTAACTTAGCCACTCCCCAAATGTTAAGACCTTACATTTCTGATTTATAAGATTCTCAACCTAATATATGTATATGTGTTACATGAATATGACTGTATAACTATTAACAAATTACATGTAATTCTGTACTATAAACCAGTGTATGTATTCATATACATACTCACACATATATAGCAAGCATATATGTATATATATATGCGCATAGAAGTATACACAAACATCATAAGCATATGTAAAATATATGTGATTCGGTACATTACTGTGTTTTTCATATTTTAATGCCAATTTCTCTGTAATAACTAATGCATTAGAAAAATCAAAGCAGAAAGGTTTAGAAAAAGCCAACCAAATCACATGCTTAGTAAATGATGGGCAGGTGGATGTATTTATCTGGGTCATACATTTTGGAAGTGGCTTAAGCAAAATGAAATCATTGTACCATAACAAAAGAAAACCTAGCCGAGGTTGTAATATGCTATCCTTAACAAAGAAAAGGCTGGATCATTATGGTGTTATGCACATGCATGTATCCACAAAGCCTTGAATGCTCTGTGTGTAGCACTGCATCTGGCTGTAGTAGGTGGAATGTAAAAGAAGATTATGCAGTGCTGTCAAGCTGAGGCAGTATTTCCAAAAGTTGGCTTAAGTATTTAAAAACACTCACATTTGAAAAATATTTGAAAAAAGGGCATTTCTGTGGAATTTTTAAATGAATTTTGCCTAACAAGAATGTCAAGTGCCTGGGGACAAGGTCAATTTGCAGTTATTTTGCTATGATTCTAATTCCGAACATTTTAATCAGGAAATATTAGAACATGTCTTTCAAACTTGTCATATTTTGTTAATACCACAATCAAGCTAGAGATAGAGTGTACCCTTAGAATATTTATGGCAACAAATTAGATCTGAGATAAGCAAACAACAACATACAATAATATTGAAAATAATTGGAAACTTGCCTTCTTACCTTTCCCAGATAGGTTAACTGTATTTGAGTGCACTCTTACACCTAATTGGCAAGGAAACTTCCATTTACACATATGATTTGCTTATAACTGTGATTGTATTAATGATCACAAAGTTGAATTTACCTGCTACTGTGTTTCTCCCATTTTTAGTAAATAAATACATAATACAAGCTTTTTTTGTGTGTATTATGATATGAACTGATTAGCATTATCTCATAAAATGAAAAGTTGTTTGTTAAACATATATGTATACTATAAATATGTTAAATAGTTGATTCTTATTGTTATATCTTTAGGATACAATATTTTCTAATGTGATACTTTAAATTTATTATAAGGATATACATTTATTTGATACATTTGTATTAAACAATGCTTAAGAATACAGATCCTTCTGGACCTATGGAGATGAGATATAAAGATTTGTTATCAGGTCTGGAGCTAACATGATTATAAATAACTAGAGGCCCGGTGCATGAAATTCATGCACTGGGGAGGGGGAGTGTTCCTCAGTCCAGCCTGCCCCCTCTCCAATCTGGGACCCTGTGGGATCGGGCCTAAACTGGCAGTTGGACATCCCTCTCACAATCCAGGACTGCTGGCTCCCAACTGCTTGCCTGCCTGCCAGCCTGATCACCCCCTAACCACTCCCCTGCCAGCCTGATTGCCCCCAACTGCACTCCCATACAGGCCCGGTTGCCCCCCAGCTACCCTCCCCTGTAGGCCCAGTCATCCCTAGCTGCCCTTCCCTGCTGGTCCAGTCACCCCCAACTGTCCTCCCTCCCCTGCAGGCCTGGTCGCCCCCACCTGCCCTCCCTTGCTGACCTGTCACCCCTAACTGCCCTCCCCTGCAGTCCTGGTCGTCCCCAACTGCCCTCCGTCCCCTGCAGGCCTGGTCACCCCCAACTGCCCTCCCCTGCTGGCCTGGTCACACCCAACTGCCCTCCCCTGCAGGCCATCTTGTGTCCATATAGGGGCAGCCATCTTGTGTGTTGGAGTGATGGTCAATTTGCATATTGCCTCTTTATTATATAGGATTGTAAGTTCCATTAAATGGTTGTACACAAAGTATTAGATGAGGGAAAAATCTTATATGATTAGAAAACTTATGCTTATTCTATAGTATATGTGGCTTTTGAGGGAAACCTTAAAGTATAAGAAGAATGATACTGTTATTCCTCACCAATTAAACAAAATAGATTTTGAATGTAGTTATCTTTGAATTATACTAAAAGGGATCACATTATATCACTTACTAGATTTTTACTTACTAGACTTCATGCAGAATTTATCATTATTTCTCATTTATTACTAGTTTATTTCTGTTTAGGCAAACAAAAAGGTGGTATATGTTATAACAGAAAAAGACTTTCAATTTCATTTGACAATTTGAAAAATAAATATCTATATATTATGCCTCTTATGTATATTTCTTGCTTTATATACTTGTATATCTCAACTAATTATAATTCCACATTTTGAATTATAATATTAGCATATGTGTAAATATACAGGAAACCTTACATAGGTGGTGTGTGTCTATGTCAAAAAATGAGTAAATTTCTTTTAAAATGTATACAAATATTGTAGTTAAATTCTAGTCAAATTTTTTTTTAGGTAGAAGCCAACTGATTCCTAAAGGCCTGGTCTTCACTATAAAATTTTTAAGTTTTGAAGATTTTTGTTCTTTGCCTTTCACTTTTCCTTTCATCATTTTATAGTACCTCTTCCTTAAGTCCTCAAATGCCTTTCCTTCCTTCTCCTACCAAATCATGCTTTCATCTAGTGACCAGTTGGGAAGTTTAGGACACATATATGAAGATGTAAAAGAATGAGAAATAACTTTATAAATTAATAACATAAAAGCAGTTTTGAGTTAGATAGACTTAAGGTTAAATCTAATTCCACACTTCTGGGCTGTATGCCTTTTGGCAAGTTATTTAACTTTTCGAGATAGACTTTTTTTCCCCTCTGTAACTCAGATAATTAGACTTATAGACAAACTGTATATGAGAAGCCCAGCACAATGCCTGGTACTCTGTAGTCACTAAACATGTCTTATTTTACTTCCCCTCCCTTCCCTCCAGAAGTTTGTGCATTTCAATAAAGCATAGCCATCCACACCAAGGACTGCATCACTGCTCTTGAAAAAAGAGGCAGCTGAGAGTGACGTTTAGGGATGGACGCCTTTCTCCCACCTCTGAAATGACACATCTGCTCTGCTGGCTGGGGAGGCCAGCACGGTTTGTCTTGATGCCAACTCAATGAAAGGCTTCTGAAGCTTGCCAAAGCATTTTCTCCTAGGTGTTTTCCCTCAGGCTTCCAGTTCCAAATGGCTTTTTAAATGTCTGACCTTTGATATTGACTATTTTTTGGAAAACACTTTAGAGAGGGGTACCAGAGGCAGCAACTCTGTGATTCTAAATCTCTTGCTGAGCAGAGAATTCTCAGCTATCTGAATCGTATTTCTCTGTAAACTCCCTTTAAAGGTTTCGTTTGGGCCGCCTAATCTCCCTCTGGAGATAAGAAATTCTATGAACATAGCAAGCATTTCAAGACAGGAAGAGGAAAAAGAAGAAAGATTTAATTAAGTACAGAGCTTTACCTGGTTTTTCCTACTGTTATTTATAAGTAACAGATTGCTTCTGGATTTACAACTATACTGTTTCACAATTTTTACACTAGTTCCAACTTCTCTTCAATCTCGTACTATTCCAAGAAAACTTGCTGGAGGTAAACATCCCTTTCCTCTCTCTTTCCTTGTCTTCATCCTTCATCTGTATATGCCCCCAATCCGTCAAGTTCTCTCTACAACATAATTTTTATCCTAGTCAGTTTGTTGCCTTCACCTATTTACATATTCATAAGTTCAAATAAAAACATAGACAGATCAATCAAAATCCTACCAGATCCTGGGTCATAGCATTATAAATGAAACCTGGCTGTTTTTCCGAGAAATTCACAACTGCATACGTACAAATAGATTTAATTCCATGGCAGAAGTGTGAGAATAGAAGCACATTCAAAAACTACCCAGTAGTGTTTGACTAGGTCATGGAGGCTCCATAAGTAATATCAGTGATAACTGAATGAAGTCTTGAAAGATAAGACATTTGCTAGGCAGACAGCAGAAGAGGATTCTGGGTGGGGAGAGGCAGATGCTTAGAAGACAATATGGACTCCAGGCACCATCAGATTTTTTGAGCCTACGTCTCCAGAAAAATCACCTTAATAATCCTGATTCAAACAACTCCACTTGAAACTTTTTTTAAAAATATATTTTTATTGATTTTAGAGAGGAAGGGAGAGGGATAGAGAAATAGAAACATCAATGATGAGAGAGAATCATTGATTGGCTGCCTCCTGCACGCCCCCCACTGGGGATCAAGCCTGCAACCCAGGCATGTGCCCTTGGCCGGAATCGAACCTGGGACCCTTTAGTCCGCAGGCCTACGCTCTATCCACTGAGCCAAACCAGCTAGGGCTCCACTTGAAACTTTTGTGGGGTTTCCTCCCTATTTTATTTCCAAAGAGAGAGATATTTAGCTAGATTAGATATTTGTGGTTCATTTATTATTGTTCTGGTGAGTGTTAAATTTCTTGAGGCTAAGGACTGGTTCTTTTCTACTTTTTATTACTCTTTAAAATATCCTGTAACTGAGTCTTGGAAATTAATTAATTGTTCACCGTGTACCAAGGACTATGCTAAGAAACAGGCATTTATATTTCTTTAACTTCAACTATACCTCTATGAGATTAAGTACTATTATTACTTCCATTCATAATTAAATAAAGCAGTGCTTAGTGACTTTCATAAATGTCAAATTAATTTACAAGGTCAACACCAGAGCTATAACTCTTAACTATATTATCCTACCTTCACAGAGGTCACTTCTACATATATTGGCTAGACTTTAAATGAACAAAGCCACTCTTAAAATTAAAAAAAAAATCAAATTTATGAAATTGAATAATTGTCAATGAAGAAAATATCAATGTATGATAATATATAGTATAAATTCAGAAAAACACTTTGGACAACCTTAAAGTAAATGAAGCATTAAGATATTTCTGAATATGATTTCACCATGTTGTAGTAATATATGTATTACATCCTTTTAGGACCCAGGTGTTCCTACTCTGATGGTGCCATCTGGCATGGGCATTTTCTAGAAAACAGTTGCTGTAGCTAACTCTACCTGGACATTCCCAGAGGAAGCAGATGTGATGGGGGAAGGCTGGAAAAGCAGTGGGAAGAGCTAATGAATATAAAGAAGTTTGCCAATCCCCTTGTAATTTTTTCAGGTCTCCAAACTCCTCTTTTGCCAATGCCCTGGTTTTAGTGGAAGGACTTCCAGAATTCATAATCCTTCTGATCTGGGCTTCTGGCACCCATACGTGCCAGGGAATTTGCAACAGTAATGTGGTACTGTGAGCATCTGCCTTTTCATTCAGATTTCTCTTTCCATCCTAGAAACATCAGCTCAGTTAATTAAAGAATGGCAAGGGTTAACAACTGCTGTAGAATTATGTTGTTGGTGCAGAGTGTCCTGGAAATAGGCTGTGTAGAAAATAATGCAAGTCTTTCCATTTCTCATTAAAATCTACATGAAAACATGAGGTGAGACACATAGAAAATAAGCTTGATTGAACAATGTATTCAAACTGGTTTATTGGCACGGATGATGTCCCCTTCACTGTAGTTATCATAGGAGCCAACAGCATAGTCATGTCACCATCGCGCCCATGGTTTGGGGTTTTCTTTGTTGATGTTATCTTTGGATTCTGTGGGATGTACTTTGAATAATTCTCAACAGTGGCAACTCTTCAAACTTAAAGAGTCAATTCTGTTTTGCCACTAGCAGAAGTTAGAATGTGCCAAATTTGGTGAGTAAAGTGGGTGATCAAAGCTGGAAATATGATTTCTGGCCAAAAACAAAGTGAGATTATAAAATAATGGAACTTTAAAAAATAGATATGGTTTATTAACAGCCTCTGTTTATTACAAAAGATCATTTATAAATTTATTTTGAAATACTATAACCTAAGTATAATATAAATTTTCTCATTACTTATGTGAATGCATGGATTCTAATACATGTACATAATTGTTTAATATTCTTTTAAAATGTATAGTCATACATCATATTTTAAACTTTTCCTGTTGAGCAAAATTATACATATTTTTAAACTTCTCATTTAGATTATTTAAAGCCAACTAAAAACAAATTTGTCTTACACTAGTGGGAAATATTTGAAGAAGAGGATAGTTTTGAGAGCTTAATAAATTTTAACTCAAAACAAAAAGACTGAAAAACACAAACATCTGATACTCATTTAGGAAAATAATATGAGAACATTTTGACATGACTCACACTACTCTGACTAGTACTGTGAATGTTAATGCCCCATTGTGTTTATTATTTTATTGAATTCTCATATCAGCTCTGTGTTAGAAAATATTTGTTTTTTAGTAGACTAAGTTTGCAGTCAGTATTCAATTCCTGCTGTCTGACTCTAGATTCTCAATTCTTATGGAGTGATGATGTGCTCTAATTAGAGTTATAATTATTCCTAATTTTCACATTTTCGCGTTGTTAAGTGAATATGCCTGAGAGGGCACCACTTCTACCATCTCATTGCTTCAACTGTGCTAGCAACTGGCATCATCAGCATCATCTATAGCTGATTACTCATGTAGAATATTAGGTGCCACCCAACTTACTGAATCAGAAGCTACATTTCATCAGAATTCCCAAGTAAATTGTGTTATAGCAGCGTTCATGAGCATATTCTTGGCAGTCTTTTCAATAACATTCCAGGGTCTTTTCTATTTTTTCATGCTTTCAAACCCAGCAATAATAGGCAAACTATTTGTCACTAAAACTCATTTTGAGTTCAGTACAGTAAGGACTCTTGCATATAATTTCTAGCATTTTAGTTAAAGGATATAAAACTGGTAAACTTTGAAGTTAGACATGATTCTCAAGGGGGAAAAAGACATCCCAGTACCGCCTAAATGGCTGTATGCCATTCCAAATTGATCCATGAGAATTCAAAAGATTGTTATTTATACTAAAGTCAAATACTAATGTTTTATAACTTATACAATGTAGGGCTATTTATTTTTCTGAATACCTATCTTTGGCTCTATTATTATTTCTCTAATGAATTGGTCATTTAGATTTTCTATGTTTCCTGAACTGATTAGCAATGTGCCACATGGCAAAAATGTAATACTATGAAAGGAGTTTAGCTTACTGTTTATTATATAGATGTTAAGGGTTGATAACTTACATGGTATGGCATGATGTGGAGGGCATTGAACCTTTTTACTTGGGATAATCACAAAGGACCTCAGTAAGAATTGGCTTTTAAGTAAAAACCTGAAAGAATGAAGATTTGTTTATAGATATTGGAGTAAGTGCACCACGGACAGTAGAATAACAGTTGTGAAGCCCGAGAGGCAAGCGAATGTGATGTGTTTGAAGATTGGCAGAGGCCAGTGTGGCTGCTGTAAGAAAATAAGAGTGTGAGACCTAGGAAATGCAACCAGAGAAATAATCGGGAGCCAGATCTCAAGGTAATCTCACGGTACTTTATCTTCCATTTAGCAGGTACGCATCTCTGACCAGATCTTAAGAGTACAGGAATTGTACATTGGTTTGTTTATTTGTACATTAGTCTACCTTGTATTTGAGTTGCCATTCTCTGGAAGTGGTAGATAACTAATTTCAGTCAACTACGGTTCTGCCACCACCTTCAGATTGATACCAGAGGACTTACCTAGAACCAACATATTGGGCAGATATTTATCCAGGTTACCCAGCCTCATAGATACCTATTTAGATGTCTGTGGCTCGATCTCATCTTCTGTCAACCCCCATTGCAGGGTACCTACTTTAGAGATACCACACTTTTCTCACTGACCCCTTCAGGTCGAGCAGCACGCTCTGGTACTTCTAGCTATAGAGGGGTGCGGGACCATTCTGCTCTGCCCATACCACCTGAGCATGGATTACAAAGACTTTGCCTAGATTCACTAATCACTCCATAGCTGAGGACGGACTCAAAACCTTTTATCTGGGACCAATCACTCTCTAAATTCTACCTACATCATTTCTATTCTTTCCTGTATCCATAAAATCTTATTTTATTCTGGGATGGCAGAGGTAAGAGATGTAGAAATCATTGCTCTCAAATCCTGTTTCTCATAAAGTTGATCAAACTCATAGGGTCCCATAAGGGCTTACATAGGCTATTGAAAGATAAGAGATTTACTAGATTTTTTATTTCATTCTCAACCTTTCCTCCAGGACCCCCCCCCCCTCTCCAGTGCACCATAATCCCTTCACTTCCCCTCCCCTACTGATGCATTTTGGACATAATAGCCTATGTGACTGAATGTCAGGAAGGGCAAAAGAAAGCCTAGAATTAGAGGAAAGGAGTAATATTGTACATTTATACTAAGAGCCTAGAAGTATTTGATGCTTTTTTCTGTACTCATTTAATACGTATAACAAACCTGTGAGGTAAGTGCTACTTTTATTGCCACTTTTCAGATGAGCAAATTGAAGCAGAGAGCAGTAAAGTAACTTGCCCCAACGTTTAACATTTTAGAAATTGTATTCAATTTCACATATGAAATAAAATTTATACCATGATTTATTCAAGACCAGAGATATAGTACATTCATTTCTAAGGAAATATTTAACATTATGTCTGACATAAAGTTGTCTTTCAGTGCATGTGTATGTGTGTGTGTGTGTATATGCATGCACAAATACACACACATACACACACACACACACACACACATATATATATATGATTAATGAGTGAAATTTATATAAAAATTTTTATATGTATAAATATAAAATTATGGAAGAGTACAAAACTTACTGTTATCAAACTTTTTTCTAAACTCAAGGTAATACTTTTCATAATTTTTCTAGGTGTTTTCTTCAGAATTATATATTATGATTGTAGCCTCTGAAAAAGTCAGAGAGTGCTAAATGAATGGTTAAGAGAATGAAAGAGTGAATGAAAGAAGGAAGAAGAAAGAAGGTTTCATTTGTATAAATTGAAGTGAGACCAACATAGTTATGTTCATCAAAAGAACAGGTTTTAAAATAGCTGATACTTATTGGTGAAGTCATTGCTTACCTCTGTCAACATTTCCTTAAGCATCGAGTTCTTTTTGATATAGTGTAGATTAACCCCCTCACCATTTATTTATGTGGACCAATTGGACTTAATACAATATAGTATCATTAAATGATAAAATGAGTGTCATGGTACATCAGGGAAGGGTAGAAGTTATTAGTAGCGGAAATTACAGGAAAAACTTTTATTGACTGAGGAGGAAAACCATGGTATGGTCTTTAAATGGTGGATTGTTGTTGGCCATCTTTTTATGGTTGAAGAGACTCCATGATGATCTCGCTTCCTATTGTTGACAGAAGTGGAGAGTAGATCTTTGTGGTGTAACAGAGGAAGAATACAGCTCAAAAATATGGGAAATCTTTACCTTTTCTCCTGTGGATTTCTGCAGTAGACTGTGTCTGCTTACCTGTCTGTCAAGATTTTAGGTTCTATTCTAAACATGCATCAGCCCTATATACCTCCTGGAAATCCTGCCACCATGGAGGACATTGGCACCACTCATGTCTAGGATGTATTGTAAAACTGATACTCAAATCTCTATCCAACTGGCTTAAGAACTATTCTCTTCCCACCACATCCCTTCATGAATTTTTCAAGAGTAGTGGTTGTGTAGATCCCCTTTCTAGCATAAATTAGAAGCAGAAAATAATGCTTAAGGATGGATCATTCTGGAGTTAGCTGGATCTGAGTTATAATCACATCTCTGCCATTAACTAGCATTGATTTCATTAGTAAATCACCTAATCTTATCAAAAGCTGTTTCCTCATCTGAAAAATGAGAATAATAAAAGGATCTACTATAAAAAATTGCTGTCAGGATTGAATATAAAACTACATTAATTTCATAATAAATGTTAGCTACTATTATATATTACTACTGCTGACTTCATATTTTCTCACTGAAAAATGTGATTACCACATCAATAAAATAGTTTTCTTTCTATTTTAAAGATGAAGAAACAGGCTCAGAAATGTTAAATTTAAGTCTGAATAGTCAAGAATGCAACTAAGCACCAATGTGCTACATTTAAGTCCTCTACTATCCCATATTACTTGTCTCATCTTCTACTTTTGGAGCAGATATAATAAAAATTTCTAATTTGGCATCATGTCATAAGTTTCTCTACTTGTTGGAGAATATTTGGCAAACTAAAAAAAATCATCTAAGTCTCAGTTTTTCTACCTTGCAAAAATAGGTATAATCTATAATAATAAAAGTGCGATATGCTAATCAGACCAGACATCCTTCTGGACCAAGCTGCAGTGGCTGGGGGCTGAGCAGAGGAGGCAGCCTCCGCCGTGGTGGCGGGGGCCAAGCCCCTTGCAGGAATTTTGTGCATCGGGCCTCTAGTAATCATATAATATCTAAAAGAGTGATGAGAAATCAATTAAATAATTCATCTAAAGGAGTTAGTATAATATTGGCCATATATTTTGGTACTGAAAACATGTTAACTATTATTATTATCTATCTCCTTGGGAAAAAGTTATTCCTGAAAATGTTTCTATTTTTCAAAATTGTTTTCACTTTATTATTTTGAATAATTACATCAAAAATTACTTTATAATCCACATAAGAAATCCAGGCATCCAGCCTGGTTACTTCATATCCCCACATTGATATGCCTCACATTACTAATCCAATGGTTGAATGAATTCTGCTCATTTCTAAAAGTAAATTACATTTTCAAATGATGGAAACATTTCACCACTGAGAACATATTGAAAAATACATTGCAAGATCTGAAAATAGTTTCTGGAAGTTAAAGCTCATTTTGTAATTACCAAAAGTGTGAGAAATTTATATAGCTCCCAAAGGGAAAAATTTGAAAAAAAACAAACACAAACTTTTAAATATATTTACTGAAAATAAAAGTATATTGCTTGAAGAGTTGTTAGTTCACTGTTTTTTAAAAGTATGTTATTTTGACATAATTTCAGACTTAGAAAAAATTTGCTGAAAAGGACAAAAATATTCCAGTTACTCTTCACATATATTTCCTGAATGTTAAAATTTACTACATTTACTTTATATTTTTCTGTCTCTCTGTCTCTGTCTGCATTGTGTGTGTGTGTGTGTGTGTGTGTGTGTGTGTGTGTGTATAGAGAGTTTTTAGAACTTTTTAAAAGTAAGTTATAAACATGATACCACTTTTAAGTTTATTTAAATATGTATCTAATGTTAATAAACACCATATAGTAATTAGCAAACTCAGGACATTAGTATTGAAACAATATTATTCTCCAGTTTACAGACTTTATTGAGATTTTTGTCCATTGTTCCAATAAAGTCTTTTATAGCAAAATAAAATTCAAGATCCAGTTTTGCATTTATTTTTAAGGTCTTGTTAGGCCTTCAATCTGGAACCACTCTTGAATCTCTGTTGTATCTCATGGCATTGATATTTCACCAGAAATTTTGCAGAACATTCTTTAATTTGAATTTGTCTGATATTTCTTCATGATTAGATTATGCATTTTGGTACTATGTAATTATCTTATTACTAGTCAAACGTTGGTTCATTAATTTCAGCTTCCACCAATGATTTTTGCCTGAATTGATTAAAATTAAAATTTTTGGCAAAAATATTGATTTTCTTATCCCATCATCCCTGCTACCTGAGTTTGTTGTGTCTTACTTTGTAAGACAGAGAATAGGGAAAGAGAACAATGCTGAAATTATTTGCATGTACACAGATAAAATTAAAAGTGTTTTAAAAAGTACAAGGTAGGGAATAATAAAGGAAATGATGGTGAGAATGATTTGGGGGAAGTATAACTTCAGTAGCGGTTAGTTAAGTAATTGATGTTAAAGCTGACAGTTTAAGAAATAGAATGAGCTTGTCATGTAAAGAATTTTGGGTGGGGTCCAATACGAAAGAATTGTTTTACATGAGCTAGAGCTGAGACCATCTAAGGGGGCAACTTCAACAACAGTGGGGCTGAGTATAGTGGTTAGTGTTCAGGAGGCATACGATGTAGCTAAAGGAAGCTATGTAGCTCTGATCACTTTGGCTATATAAACTATATAGAAGGCTCATTATTTTCCTCTAAGTGCATTTGAAACTTAGCTAAGGATTTATGCAGAGATATGACATCATATGATTTTTTAAAAAATGCTTCCTTGTGGAGAATACTTCCTTGTAGATAATAGGTTAGAAGGGGACATGTGGCAAACACATCTGTCTACTGACCTATCTTAGCTTATGGCATTGTTATCTAGCTACTCTTATCTCTCATGAGACAACAGTAGATGTCTAATTTGTCTCTTTACAAACTTCTCTTCATTTCAGGATGATCTGTTAAAATGAAAAACATGGTGCTGTAGTTCTCATTGGTTAGGAGTACTGGTTGATAGCAAAAAGTGAGGGAGAGTGTGATATTCTCAAAAGTTGTGAACCCTAAGGTATATTGGGTTTTGTAAGAGGGAGAAAAGATACGAGCCTGGAATCCATTGTAGGGAATGAGGAAAACTCAGAAATGGAAAGGTTGGAAACATTAGGCTGATTCAGGCTGTATATTTCTAAGAGTCTTGGTAGTACCAGAAGCCCAGGCAGACATGTCTTCTGATTGCCCCATTGTAGAACATAAAGGGATGAGTTTTAAAAGGGCAGTCTAGATGTTTTAGTGTTGTGGTCCTGAATGATGTCCTTTATGGCACAGAGCCTTGAGTTGAATTGGATGGGAGTTGAGAGGTGAACTGGGTTAGTGGTTGGAGAGATTTATGACTGAGGCTTTCCAAATGTTATGGGCCTTTTTAGTGATATCTCTCTGTGATGTCTCATGTCTCATGCTGTAATATTGGCACTTAATTCAACAACACAATACCAGTATATTTAAAGTTTTAATAAATGTACTTTGGTGTGAATCATATTATACACTTTTGTTTATTACTTGCTTACAACTTGGTTTTCTATTCAGTGTGGACTAATTTTTTTAAGGTCTTTGGTTTATGGGAAACCTAAACTTATATAAAGAGTTTATGATCTAATTATAAACCTGTGAAAGGCATTGTATAAGAGATTATTGCATTTGCTTGGAGGTTGCATTAGATGACTTCTAAGGTCTTACCCTACTCATAGTCAATGATTTAATGGTTCTAACATTATTTTTTACCACAGAGTGAGCTAGAAATTTAAGGGTATTAAATGTGACCTGAAGGAAAAATGAAGAACTCTAATAAAGACATGTACAGTGTGAACAATTCCTAAGCTTTTGATCATTCAGTGGAACGGACATTTATGTAGTTTCAGATTCATTGTAGTTTTAAAGACATGTTTCAATTGAATGGCTAAGTTGTAAAATATATATAAATTTAAAAAATTAGTAGGTTAGAGGGTTTTAAAAGACTGCATGAGGGCCTAGTCTATCCTCTTATTTTACTTCTACTTATTAAATAATCCTTACATAATTTTCCTGAAAATGTGACCAACTTACTAGCATGTTTTTATCAGCTTGTAGTAATGGAAATAATGAGCCAGTGTTATCCTTTGTAAAAATGTAGCAAACTACAATGAAGATATGATGTCTTCCGGGTGAAAAATTACTCTGTTGACTCAAAGAGATTTCCCATCCTTGTAAAGAATGAATTTGTCCCCTCCTAAGTATTCTCTTCTCATCTTTCCCCTCATGATTGACTAATGGCCTTATTGTAGTAGTTAGCCTGCAGCTTGGGAGAAGACATAGAAAGGTAACTTATCTGAGATCAAAATCAAGCCAACTGAGAAATATTATTACAAAAAACCACAAGTGTCCTTCTCCTTAAATTTTTATAATTTTTCAAGTAGGTTCCATTAGATGTTCTAGGCAGAAGGGCAGCTGCTTGTTTACACGACTGACTGGAATACTTTAAACACTGGAGACTGAACCATGGGCCTGTAACGTTCCTCAGCTGCAGGGTCATATTTGAAATGTTCTTATATTTCACCACCAACATATTTTAGTATCTATTTACTTAGTATGTTGCAAAAACTCATTTATTCAGGGCATACGATCTAACTAATATTGAATACATTTTCAGATGTTAGGGGTAATTTTCCACTGGAAAATTGTGGATTCTTACATAGAACCACATAGAGTTGAAGGGCAAGGGGTAGGGAGAGTAGGTTAGAAATCTTTTTCACAAGTGAGGGGCATATTCCTATAATTAGAGGCAGATAATAAATTTCTTTCCCTTCTTCTAACAAAGAAAGTCTGTACCCATATAGAATATTTTCCAAGGAAACAAACCTTGATCATAGATAGCAATATGAAACAATTGTGCTTGGGAATCTTTTTAGATATGGAAAATGGAAATACATTTAAGGCATAATGACCAAGTTTTAAAAGTAAGTATTGTGTTTATTGTATTGACTCACTTAACAAATATACATAAAAGTAACATTTATCTTTATATGATAGCTACTTTACCTGTGTATTCAAGGAAAGTTCAGGCAAATTTACATATTGAAAGATTCATTAATAGATTCTGATGCAATATAAGTGATGCTACAGGAAACTTCAATTCTTAAATGAGGATATTTATTGTAATACTAGAGGCCTGATGCACAAAATTCCTGCATGGGTAGGGTCCCTAGGCCTGGCCAGGTATCAGGACCGATCTGTGGGGCAACCAGTGGGGCGATTGGTGGGGGGGGGGGTTGGCACCCACCTTGGCCAGTCTGGTGCTGCCCACTCGCCGGCCCTGCCCCCCACCACAGCTCCTGCATTGAGTGCATGCCTCCTGGTGGTCAGTGTGCAACATAGTGACAGGTCATTCTGTTCTGTCGATTTGCATATTAGGCTTTTATTATATAGGATTTACCCCCTCAGTGAAAATAACTATACATATGTCAGTGCATTCCAGAATCATACCTTTATTTAAACAAGTTGGATTTGTCACTACTTTGCAGTGAGGGAGATTTCACAAATGAGGAATCATAGGCTGCCTCAGTCAGAAGGCATTAGAAAGGATATATTATGTGATAAGGGCTTTTGTTGGGTAGTTTGGGAGCAGGTTCAAACAATGGGTGGGCCTTTTTCTGCATTGGATGCTTTCAGAAAGCCATGATAAGCCTGTGGTTGGACTTATTTTTTTTTATTAAAGCTGTCACCGGTAGAGCAGGAGCTTTACCCTGATAATAGCCAAGAGAGGGGGTACATGATGATCTTATATGGTTTTGTTTTTGTCTGTGCTCAGACATTTGTACAGATTGGCCTTACTTTGTCTGGATCTACGTATCATAGTCACCTTGTCTGGTGTTGGCGCCCTATGAAAAAGTCCCTGTTCAGTAAGCAAACACCATGGCCTCGCTGAGAGCATTAGACCAACTTGCAGCAAGATCCAGGTCTACTTGGTAGTGCATGGCCAGCTACCAAGGGCTGCTTTCTCTTTCTCACGTGTAGTAGCATATACGTCTAACTGCATATTTCCTGACAAAATGACTTCGTGTGCAATATGACTATTTTCTGACTCTACTTCTTGCTTCCCTGTGTTATTAATGTTTATTCCCATCACTGGAGTGTAAACTCCATAAAGGCATGGGAGGAGGACTGAGCAATTCTTACTTTGGAGTTGTTCAATAAGCACATGTTCAGAAGGGACTCTTGCAGGGGACAGGGCCAAGGGCAGGGAATAGGACAATTTCCAAATCTCCATAAATATAGCAGAATTAAGGATTAACCATGTTGTAAGTTCAGGTGGGTCACAAATCTGAAGAGGTGGGTACAATAGAAACACCCTAGACAGGTTTAATGAAATGAATAGCCAGCTTAGAAGAGAATAAATGTCTGAGCAAGAAGGATATACAGGAATAAAGCAAAGTCTGGCCCAAAGAATAGGCAGTCCCTTCAATGTAGAGTATGTCCTGAGAGCTTTAAATGTACTAGTATATCAGGAGAATGTATCCACACATGGATATCATTTTTCCTTAAACTTTCTAACTCTGTGGAACTGTGGACCAGAAGGCGTATTATTCAAGTATATCATGGGCTTGTAATATGTATCAGGCACAGTGAAAAAGAGAGGTGGAATTGCAGTGATGTTTTTTAAATTATCATTCATATGATTCAGACAATCCTTAATCCCTTTGTCTAAAATCACTGGAAGGACCTAAAATCTAAGAAGTGATTAAAATGAGAAAATTGTTATGTTAATCACAAGAGACTGGGCTAGAGGTCACAGCTGGCAGATACATTCCACAGGAAACAATGAACAACCATGGCTGTTTCTGAATACACAGAATGATGCAGTTGTGTATGAAGACTGTAGAGTCTGCACCAGAGAGTTATCACAAAGAAAAATTGTTGCTAAATCAATGTTGATATTTCATTAAAAGGCTGCACTACTTTTTCCATCTCCGTAGTATCTGTGAATTGGTAAAGCTTCCCAAGCAAAGTCATTGGGAACTATGTTCCATATCAATTTTTCCTTGAAAGTGTCAGCTTTTCTTATTTATTTCTCTTGTGTAGTTTAAATTTTGTGTTTTTGGTTCATTTTTTTTCTATAATATGTATTGATACAGCATTTATAAAACACAAATTTAGAAAAGAATTGTTTCCCTTTGGAAGACCTAAAGTTTGGTATCAGTTTCCCTTGAATTCTGATGTTTAAAATTTAAAAGAGGGACAAACAATAATATTTATGAAATCACAGAATTTCACAGAGGTAACCAAATTTCCGGATAAATATGTGGATGCTAAAAGAAGTACACTAAAATCTTAGTAGCCCATATAATTCCTGTGTTGCATTGCACATTATTCGCTCTGAGAGCAGTGAAAGCATAAACCAGCAAGGCCTCATCAGAGATACATTGCAGTTACTCAAGTGTTATCTGTGCAAGAAGCCTTCAGCAATGCTACTTTCTGTCATTTCACTTTGGAAAACTGATCATCCCTTTGGGAAATGGTTGGAAAGATCTCTAGAGCTTATTTTAATAGCCTTACAGGCATCTAATAAAGTGTTATTTATTTAGTGTCTTTAATTATATAAAGGGCTCAGATTTCTTTTAAGCCATCCTTAAGTTACAGCACAGAGGTGCCAGCCTGTACAAATAATGATCCTATACTTATTACTTTGGAGAAAAAAAATATTGTTTGTGGTAAGCAAACTTGTCAAACAGATTAAAAATGATCTAATTATGTGAAAAACTATTAGACTACAGTATAGATTCAAAAGTGCTGATCTTTAATGTGTTTTAATCTGCTCTTGATTTGTTAGTATCAGCAAAGCAGGGCTAACTGACAGTTTGCAGGCATTTTTATTCTTTTTTTCTTGGTATTGCTTTGCCCTTTGTTTTACACATGGTAGGTTCTTGCAAGTACTGTTGAATTGCTTTTCTATGTAACAATATCATTGTAAGGTCAAACAGTTTAGGAGAAGATAACACCAATTTCCAAATGAAAAAAAAATTACTTGTACTCTTAGCTCTTTTATATTTTGAATAAAATTTTTACTAGCTCTACAAAAGGACATTATGTTTTTCAGTCTTTGGGAGCCTCAGTCTGTTACCTGTGAAATTTGTGAAGATTAAATATTAGGTACAGTGGGGCCTTGACTTACGAGTTTAATTTGTTCCGTGACCGAGCTTGTAACTCAAATTACGCATATGTCAAATCAATTGTGAACGAGTGAGACACGTGATGATGCTGGGCTGATGTTGTGGCGTTCACTGTGACGTTCACTGCGCCAACTAGCGGTGGGGTATCTGAATCTGGCTCATAACCCGTTTTAGCTCGCAACTCAAAGCAAAAAATCGGCTGAGAGACGGCTCGTATCTCGAAAAACTTGTTAGTCAAGGCCCCACTGTATTCCTAATATAAAAAGTTTATTTTCTTCCCCAACCCCGCCTATGAATACTTGATTTTGATTTGGCTCCACATTTGTCCAAATCTTTTCTTAACCAATTTTAAGGATATTTGTTGACTTATGTTGCATGTATATTTGTCAGTAGCCTTAGCATTTTGGGGAAAAAAAATATATATATACATATATATAATTATGTATATCTATATATATATAAAAGCCTAAGCGACCATTACGACTGGATGACTGGATATTTGGCTGGTAGCTATGACATGCACTGACCACCAGGGGGCAGATGCTCAATGCAGGAGCTTCCCCCAGTGGTCAGTGCGTTCCCACAGCCAACTTCCCCCAACCGGCCAACCTCCCACAGTTGCTCCCCTGGCTGCTGGCAGGTCCCGATCTGCCCCTATTGGGACTGGGTGAGATGGCCCCAATCGGTCAGGAGGGACCCCACCCTTGCACAATTTCATGCACCGGGCCTCTAGTATGTATGTATGTATGTGTGTATGTGTGTGTGTGTATGTATGTATATATATATATGTGTATATATATATGTA
>NW_005353931.1:386523-432485 GCF_000412655.1 Myotis brandtii
TTTTTATTTTATTTTGTATTTTGGAATGTAAACTTCATAAAGTGAATCAAAATATGGAGTCATATGGTACAGTTATTTATGGCTTATAAAAGAGTTCACTTTTCAGAGTTCAATTTTATATGTAAAAAATTAGCTCTCTCAGATTGCATTGTGACTAATTCAATTATATAACTAATGCTCAGAAATCACTAAGTGATATGTTTTGCAACATGAGAAATAGGAAGTTTTCAATAATTATTAATTTGTAACTAGAAAGCCCCATTTTGCCCTCCAATAATAGCTTATTAATTTCTCTAGTGCATCATGCAGTATGATTCTTGAGATTTACTAGAGTCCAGGCACTTTCTAAGGGCTTTATATATACAACTAGAGGCCCGGTGCACAAAAATTTGTGCACTCAGGGGGAAGGGGGGGTCCCCTCAGCCCGGCTTGTGCCCTCTCATAGTCTGAGACCACTTGGGGGATGACCATCTGCTGGATGAGGCCTGCTCCCCAGGGGATTGGGCCTAAGCTGGCAATCAGACATTCCTCTGGCAGCCCAGCAGCCCTCGGGGGATGTCCACTTGCCAGCGGGGAGCAGACCTAAGCTGCAGTCGGACATCCTTAGCGCTGCTGAGGAGGCAGGAGAGGCTCCCACCACCACCACTGTACTGGCAGCCATCAGCCTGGCTTGTGGCTGAGCAGAGCTCCTCCATGTGGGAGCTCACTGACCACCAAGGGGCAGCTCCTGCATTGAGCGTCTGCCCCCTGGTGGTCAGTGTGTGTCATAGTGACCAGTCATTCCCAGTCTTTCTGCTGTTAGGGTCAGTTTGCATATTACCCTTTTACTATATAGGATAGAGGCCTGGTGCACGGGTGGGGGTTGGCTGGTTTGCTCTGAAGGGTGTCCCAGATCAGGGTGGGGGTCCTGCGTGGGTGCCTGGCCAGCCTGGATGAGGGGCTAATGGCTATTTTCAGGCTGGCCGCACACCCTTCAGGGTGGGGGTCCCCACTGGAGTGCCTGGCCAGCCTGGATGAGGGGCTGATGGCTGTTTTCAGGCTGCCCGCACCCCCTTCAGGGTGGGGGTCCCACTGGGGTGCCTGGCCAGCCTGGATGAGGGGCTGAGGGCTGTTTTCAGGCAGGCCAAGCCTGCAACTGAAGCTCCCAGTCTCTCCTTTTTTTCTTTTTTTTTTTATTCTGGGATTTATTTACCTTCTGTAATTGAAACTTTGTTGCGGCTCCAGCTCCGAGGCCGGCTGGCTGAAAGCAGGTTTCTGGGGTTTGTTTAGCTTCTATAATTGAAACATAGTTGCATTTCGGAGCTGTTGCTTTCAGGCTCAGAGCCGGCCGGGAACCTTGGCTTCCTCCATCACCAGGGCAACCAAGCCTCATGTTCGCTTCAGCTGCGTGGCTGCCGGCCACCATCTTTGTTGGCAGTTAATTTGCATATCGCCCTGTTTAGCCAATGGGAAGCGTAGCGGTGGTATGGTTAATTACCATGTTTGTCTATTATTAGATAGGATGTAATTTAATTCTTACTGTAACCTAATGAGATGGGTAACTAGTATTATCCCATCTGAGAAAACTGAGGCACACACAAGTTAATAAATTTGCCTAACATTAGGCAGTGACTGAATAGCTCAGCTAAGATCTGAACCCAGTAGTCTGTCTCCAGAATGTATACTTTTAACCAATATTCTCTATCATCTCTATCCCACCTAGTATGTGCTTTATATGTGGATTCAAGTTGGCTGCCCTTTGCTTTGGATGGTTTTTCTAATAGTTGCAATGTATTGTCATTGAATGCTGACAATTTTGTTTGATCTGACAACTGAGTAATAAATACTAGGGAGCCAACCATATGATCACACAAAAGAAGTGGTTTTTTTCTGCAATGCCAATGATGTAAAAGGTGCTGGGACCTCACCATACTAATGTCACTTGTTCAATTCTGTATTCACATTAATTAAGTCATTAGGGCAGCACAATTTCATTACAATGTTGAAGTTTCTTTATTCTAATGAATATTTTGAAGAAAATTACCACCACTATAAGAAAATTCTGTGTAGCTTAATCTTAATGTGTGAAAAATTATAAATTGATTCTAAAATCTAAATTTGTCAGCTAGTGTAGAAATTCATTTTCTGTAATTTACGTGGTCTTAAATATATCCTGTGGTTTTTATTTTGTCCTTCCACTTAATTTTATTTTTTAGACAACCATAGGAAGTGATAAAGACAATGAGAATCATAGTATCTACAGAATGGACATTCATTTATTACTATGGTTTTCAGGTTTTTAAATTTTTTTCCCCTTCAAGTTTAAATAGAATTTTCAAAATAGAATTTTGGGTCTATCTAATTTCTGTATGTCAATGAGCATTCTGTTAGTGTTAAAAATGTAGTAGGTGTATCCACATTTTTGAATTTTGAATATATTTATAGTTATGCTAAGATTGAAATGATATTAGAGATTGGGAATTTAATGGAATTTTTTATTCTACTCAGTAACTACATTGAATCCATGACGTTACATGTTCTCCTGAGGTTGGAGAACATACTGTATTTTAAAAGTGGAGCTGAAAAAAAAAAGTAGAGATAATTATGTCCATGGCAACAGCATAACGCCTATGCTATAGGCAAGGGAGGGAGAGGGTGCTGTGTGGATGGCTGCATGGCAACAGCAGAGTCCAGTAGGGGAGGAGGAAGGAAAGTTTTGAACCATGAAAATAGTACGTTTCTGAAATAAATCTGATTAAGTCTTTTAAGAATTCTTCAGTCTCTTACACATAGTTGTTGTAATTTCAATTGGAAAGAATAGTGGAAATAATTTAGAGATGTGTAAGATAATTATGCACTTAAAAGGTGTGTGTCCATTGGGTATATGGTATTGAAATTTAAAAGCATATTATTAATAAAAAATTGTCTGCATGATTCATTGATGGGATATATCTGTGTGGAATTAAAATAAGTATGTCTAAAATAAATCAGTTTTCATATTTAAAAAGAAATGATCCTTATGTTATAATTTTTATGTTTCCAATACTATGTTTAATATAATATATATCCTATATAATAAAGAGGTAATATGCAAATTGCCTTTCATGCCCTCACACAAGATGGCCACTCCCATGTGGTCACAAGGTGGCTGGCAGGGGAGGGCAGTTGGGGGCATTTGGGCTGGCAGGGGAGCAGTTAGGCGTCGATCAGGCAGGCAGGGGAGTGGTTAGGGGGTGATCAGCCTGGGCTGGCAGGCAGAAGCGGTTAGGGGCTGATCAGGCAGGCAGGCAGGCAGGCAGGAAAGCGAGCATTTGGGAGCCAGCAGTTCCGGATTGTGAGAGGGATGTCTGACTGCCAGTTTAAGATCAGGCCTAAACCAGCAGTCGGACATCTTCCGAGGGGTCCCAGATTGGAAAGGGTGCACGCTGGAATGAGGGACACCCCCCACCCCCTCAGGACACGAATATCTTGCACCAGGCCTCTAGTATATATACTTTTTCATATATTTGGCCATTGTAGGAGGTAGGTATGCACATTTTTAGATAGTACTAGAGTAAATCCTTTCTGATATATCAAATTAAAATTTTTCAAAATGGTAATGGAAATTCTGAGTTTTAAAGGATCACATTTTTTAAATATAAATGTGAACTAAATCATTAAGCTGTGTATCTAAGCTCCAAAGGCAAAGGATAGTCCAATTCTACCTTTCTCCTTATATAAGAAACATCCCAATCCAGACTTCTTTCTTCCACTTATTCCTAGAGGATTTAGGAATTGATCCCTAGTGATAATGTATAGTAAGTCCCTTAAAATGATTAAAAGATAAAGTGATTAATTATCTGGCTATTCTAAATAATAGGATGTTTTCTGATCCTTTTAGTTGTGCTGATCTGAGACTTAGTGTTTACTCTGTGTGTTCCTTTTTCTTCCTCTCCTTTTCCTCCCCTTCCTCTCCTTGAGCTTCTCTATCCCTATCTCCTTCTAATGACACTTGGCTTATTACTTGAGTTATTTGAAGCCTCACTCTAAAATGGATATATAAATTTGACTTTCACTCATCAATTCACTACGAAAGAAAAAGTCTGCTTAAAGTCAGAAGTATTTTCATGACATTTAATTCTACTTTAAACCTAAACATTGTTCCCTGTAGCCATTATAGTTAATGGAATTTATTATCCATTCTTTTCCTCCCAAATGTAATGTATTCTTATATTTTAATGACATTTTAATGCAATGGTCTCTAAGTTTTTTTCCTTTGGTTGCTGAACTCACACTTTAATCAAAGTGTTATCCTAAGCATTAAAAATAAAAGAATAAAGGAATGCATGGTCGCTAAAATGAGGGTGCTTTTGTGAAGTGGTTATGGAGTCTCAAGTAGAATGTAACTCTATTTGAATTTTTGTGGATTTTCATCACTTTTGTTTACTGCTGTGCCTTTCATGCACAGAAAAGTACTTCAGAAGAAGTAGGCTCATTATTCGCTCATCTGTAATAGCCCTTGAGAGATTTCTGTGGAGTATAGCTTTAAAAACGTGGTTCTTTATTTTGCTAGCCATTGGTCCTGGATTTTGATCCTACTCATATAGCTAATGTCATACATATTAACAGTGGGAGAAGTATACGTGTTTGTCTCTCTTTCTCTCTAAAACATATAAATAGTATTTGGGAGCTGTACAAATGTTTGGATTGGTATATTAGTAGAATTCCTGATGAAGACACAAGAAGATACTTTAAGCTAGTAAGTATCTGGGTAGTTTTCATTTTGAGTGTTCAGTGATAATATCTGCAGAGATTAATGATGCATTCCACACATTCTAGGAATGGCCTTGGAAGCAGTCCAAAGATTTTGTTTATGGAACTGGAACTATGGGGGAAGGCTTATCACCTTTTTTTAAATTTTTCCCCCCTCACTTTAGAGAGAGAGGAAGGGAGAGAGAGAGAAACATTGATGTGGGATAGGAACATCAATTGTTTACCACGCACAGCTTTCTCCAGAGGTAGAACTGGAAACCTAGGTATATTCCCTCACCAAAAATTGAACCTGTGACCTTTTGGTATATGGGATTTACCACGCACAGCTTTCTCCAGAGATAGAACTGGAAACCTAGGTATATTCCCTGACCAAAAATTGAACCTGTGACCTTTTGGTATATGGGACAATGCTCCTAACAAGTGAGCCACACCAACCAGGGCAAGGATTCTCTCTTTAATTAATGTATCCTAACATCTTGGGGAATGTTAAGTGATTTACATATAATTTGTTTTCTAAAATATGAAAATATATCTACTGAAAAAAAATAGTACAGTTCAAATGTCATATTTTAGAATAGCCAGAAATATAAAATAGTCTTGTTGACTTTCCCTCAATAACGGTTAATCTTTATGATTTGATTTATTCTCATAAATATTTAGGACAAATATATTTAGGCTTCCTTTTGATTTCACATATCCCTTTGAATATAATTAAAAATTTTCCCATTTCTGAAAATTATTATGTGATTAAATGGATATTTGAAATTCTATAAATTGTCAATATTTGGTTTTGTTATTTTGAAAAATTAAACATTTACTAGTAGTTAAAATTTTTTTATCCTCACTTGAGGACATGCCTTAGAGAGATGGAGGAGGGAGGGAAAGAGAGAGCGAGAGTGAGAGTGAGAACGAGAGAGAGAGAGAGAGAGAGAGAGAGAAAGAGAGAGAGAGAGGAAGAGAGAGAGGAAGAGAGAGAGAGGGAGATGAGAGAGAAACATCTATTGGTTGCCTTCAGTAAGTTCCCTGACAGGGATTAAACCCACAACCCAGGTATATTCCTTACTAGGAGTCAACCGCCAACCTAATCAGTGCACAAGCCTGCCCTCAGCCATTCTGGCTGGGCGCCATTTAGTTAATTTTTATGTTAGATATTGTACTTGTGGCTACATAGAGTATTACTTGGCATTACAAATAATGGAGACATATGTACATAATCTATGATAAGGATATAAAACCACTTTTTTGTCTTATGTGTAATTTGTTATAGCCATTTTAATATTATTAAACTGAAATCAAGATGTGCTATGCTTAAAATAGGAGTGGATTTCATAAAATAAAGCCAGTGCTATAATATTAATACGTATGTCCTTTGTGAACTGCCATCCCTCGCACCATGGATAAGGAAAAGTTTTTTATGTGGTTTGAAAATTATAATTCATTTTTATATAGTAATATTTTTGTTTGATATTCTCTTCAGTGACACTCTCAGGTAAGAGTTACTATACTAAGATTGAATTGTTTTCAAAATGGTAAAATCTACATATTTTTGTTGTTGTTATTTTTAAAATCTATCAACCTAACTAGGAAGTACATCTGTCATTTTGCAACTTTATCATAATTTCCTTCTTATCTGTATGCTAGACTTTATTAGGGATATGTGTTTCATATTCACACTAAATTTATTGATACCAAAGGCATTGCTAATGTGATCATCAAAGTGATGAGTACCATGTTTTCTACAGTATATTTCTTAAGGGGAAGCTAGTGCTGTAATATTAATTTCAAAATCCTGGCATATAGCTATAAAAATTACGCTGTCAAAACCTTCCATTTCAGTAGTGGCAAAATAATGACAAAGATACATTATTGGAATAAAGGGGGACTAATATTAGTAGTTAGCTGTATACTTTAGCATTGCAGCAGCAGAAACAAAATCTTTGAGAGAGAAAATTAGGCAATAACATAGAGTATTAAAAAGCAAAAGATATTTTTGTTAAATTAAGCCACTGCTAGATATTAAAATTTCTATATAGCTATAATTAGAATAATCGGTGTTGATTCACCATGCTAAATAACGTATATATTAAAAATGATTCACAAGACAATATGCATTAAAACAAATTAAATAAATTTATTGTTAATTGAATAGTTTTGAATTTATGCAAAATATTATGACTAATTTTCTAGGGAACTGAGAAGAAAAAGCAGACAAGGCTATGGAGGACTATAAAACTTAATGTACCTGAGATATATTTTCTTATATTTAGAAATTTGATGTAAAAATGATTCACACTATATGTCAATCATCAATTTGGAAATGATGATAAGGGAAAATGGAAGATACCTATCTGCATTTATTTCCAGTTGTGTATTGTAATGCGCGTAACAAAACCTCACAGAGCAGACATTTTTGGTGGTCTATAACAATTCTGTTATTGATCGGAGGCTATGAGTTTAAACAGTTAATAGTAATTTATTTATGTATACTTCTGGTTTCAGTTATATTAATATATACCATGTATAAGTTTAGTTACGAAGAATGGGTGGTTCCTACTGTCCTAAAAATATCTGAATTCTAAGAATAGACAAGATATAATGGAGACTGAGGGATGATATCTAGAAATAGCCAGAAGTGGAAATTTCTGATATTTCCTTCTTCCTTCATACGCACCCAAATTATTTTATTTCCTTTTTTATTTTGTATTGGAGATATTATGAAAGATAAAAACAGTAAAAGCAACTGCGTATTAACAAAGGGTAGGCTGATTATGCGGAGAATGAGTCTGTGTGTTGTATTGTTATCAACACCGATCATGCCTCCCATTGTGTCCCTCAGTAACAACAGAGAGGAATATTTATTGATAATTAGTTCCCTTGACATGTCCTGGTTGACTAGAGTACTTGGCCAGGATAAGTGGGAGAGTAAGCCCCATTTGTGTGGTAGCTGTGCTCAAGAGCAGAAACATGAATCAGGTATACTTAGTGGAGAGAAAGGGAGATGGAAATACTAGTAGTAGTGATCCTGGGAATTAACTCTGATGGATGCTGTCTTAATAATAATGAAGGAATAACTACCAGAAGATAGATGAGCCAATTTTAAGAACTTTCTCAGTTTAGAAGGGGCTTTCTTACATTTTCTTTAAGAAGTATTAAAGACTGCCTTACAAATAAAATTTCTCTTCACTAATTCTAAAGTTCAACATTCTCCTTTTGTGAGCCAAATTTGCTAAAGTTCAAACATAAAAAGAATAAAAGATGACACATCTCATATGTGTTTGATTTTAACATTTCTGTTGTTTTTGTTGCAACAGGTATCGTGCATTTCCTACCAGTACTGCCTGGTGCTTAAAAATATTCTCTACTCCTCTTTTTCCAGACACTCTAAAAGAGATCAGTGTTCTCCGAAGTCATTTTTCTCCCAAATCATTTGGCATTGTTGATATTCATGTCAGAAAAGGGGGGCAGTTTGATGTGGGTGGAAGAGTTTTAATCTTTGGCTATAATGAAAAGCAGAAGAAAGCTTTTATTCTCTGACTCAACTATATATTTGTAATATTCTGCATGCAGTTTCTTTTTTTTTCTAATGAATTTTTATTTTTATTTTTTTATAATTAATTTTTTAAATTTTGTTTTATTGCTTAAAGTATTACAAAGAGTAGTATATATGTCTCCCCCCCCCCCCCTTGACCTTCCCCTGGTCTCCCCTACCCCCCAGTATCTTGCGTCCATTGGTTATGCTTGTATGCATGTAGTTTCAATACTTTCTTTTCTTGAACTCACAGTAGTATTCCCAATACTATAATCACAATAGTATCCTTGGGTCTCTCTGTCTAGTCAGTAACCCCCTCATTTACCTTGCCTCTGTCTTCTATGCCACCTCACGACTAGATCTTCTGAAGGCCATTATACTCTCTCATCATGAGGAACAGGGAAATTACAGTCTAAATCAGCATGCCACATATTGGGTAAATTTATCAGTAACCACCTTAGCTTTAACACTCACACTTCACATCACTGGGATTCTACATTGCTCTCTGAGTCTTGTTCGTTTAGGCAATCCTAGGTATATGGTTTTCTATAGTAACCACTAAATATTGAGCATTTTCTATTCCTACAAAGCTCATTTCACACACAGATAATTAAATTTGTCTTTCCTTTCTCCTGTGATTGTATAGGGTGTCCCAGAATTCACGCAAGATTTGAATTTTGCGTGAGCATTAACAACAACAACAACAAAAATAAAAGCCTAATTTTACTTGGTTTATTGAATCAGATTCTAATATCTGTTGCCCTTTTATTTCAATCCCTTCAATTTGATAAGCATTACCAAGTACCAATTATGGCCCAGGAGCAGGGACAATGAAGACCAATGAAGACCACGGCTTTGCATATGTGCCAGCAAAGCCGTGGAGGCCATTTACCCGATGTGCTATTCCATACATAACCCTATACTGTATACTTTATGAATCAATAAAAAATTTACAATTTTTAATTATAAACCTGTGTCTTCTATCAAAATTACTTCTTGCATGAATTTTGGGACACCCTATATGTGGTGTGTGTGTATGAAATAGACCTGAATCAACTCCAACATCAGATCCGAGTCCCTGTTGTATGTTCTTGTTGTTAAAATAGTATTATCTAATCTCAATAACTATGATAAAGATGAAATTGTGAAATGTTAGTAAGTGCTAGAAGATAAATGGGTTTTGTGATCAATGGAGTGTTAGGAATGTTGCATAGTACATCTGTCTTTGGGGTTTAGAGCTCATGTTAGCATGTGTCCTAAAGCAGCACAATAGTAGAAAAAGACCCTAATTCTACTTAACCCAGCAATTTTCAAATAGAATTACATACATAACATTTTATAGCATGCTAATCAATAACATAATGTTGGTATTTTAGGAAGTTTGGCTTTTTAGAAAGGAGTGCTGATCTAGGCTTTAGTGAAATATTATCTATAAAAATACTCCAGCAATACTTATTGTTATCACAACTAATATCTGAGACTCTTATATATAGAAATTATGGTTTATTAAAAGTAGTCATTTAGTTGGTCTTACTGTACTCCGTACACATAGCAAAGGTGTGGGAAAAGACAGTAGAGGGTTTGCAAGTTTAAAAACTTTATGTTTTTTTAAATATATTTTTATTGATTTCAGAGAAGAAGGAAGAGGGAGAGAGATATAGAAACATCAATGATGAGAGAGAAACATTGATTGACTGCCTCCTGCACGCCCCCTACTAGGGATTGAACCCACAACCAGGGAACGTGCCCTTGACTGGAATTGAACCCGGGACGCTACAGTCTTCAGGATAATGCTCTATTCACTGAGCCAAACCGGCTAAGGCTATAATCTGTTTTCTTTAAATAATTTTCATTTACCTGATAGAAATGCAATGACTCTTGATATAACATGAATTTTATTCTCTTCAGAAATCACGTGACCATATTGTCTGTATGGAAAGAATACTTTGAGAATTAACTGTTAAACATTGTATCATATTCAGCTTCACACGTTCAAGGACTCATTTGAATATTTACTAGGGTCTACTTCCATTGTAATAGATTACTAAGAATGTCATGATTGTTTTTCAAGTAGGTGCTACAATCTTTATGACTAGAATTTTCTTTAAATATACTGTAAGGGAAAAGATGCAGAGATAATAAGATTTCAGTAAGCCATTTCAAAGGTCTCTTTTAATGTCCCTGTTGACAAGATGGGAAAAGATACTGATGTATGATAGAACCAGGCAGGATTATAGTTGGTTGAAAGATCATATTCAGATAACTGTGAGTTACAGATTAGTATTAATTGGAAGGCAGATTTCTAGTGGTTTGTCATAGGATGCCATCCTTGACTGTTATTCTAAATTTTCATTATTAACTTGGATAAAAATATTGCAAATTATCTTTTCAACCACGCAGGTGCTATGAAGTCAAAAAGGACATTGAATATGTTGAATAAGTTGAATTACAAATAGAAATTCTAAGAAACTGGGAAAAATTTCAAGACAAAATGAAGATTATCATAATGATGTTTACAGAGCTAACTCTAAACTCTTTTCTAAAAAAAAGAAACCAACATCAGTTTAAAAAAAAGTGCACAGTTAGAGATAAACATTAACTTTGACTACACAGCATGCATATTTAGCTAGACTCTGAATTTATAATGGAAGGGAGAGAGAAAGTAATATTAATTAGTGTGGACTATGTGTTTACAGTAGTGCCTTTCATATACTTACCTAATTTATCTTCAATAGCAATCCAGGAAGATCAAAATTAATATAAATAATATACCAAATTAGAAAATATATTAAAAAATAAAAGAATATAGTTTTTTTTTCTTTTGTTTGCTTCTTTAGGGAAAAAACTAGGATAAATGATGAGAATCCAGAGAGTTGTAGATCTTACTCAACATGAGACAAACCTATTACATATTAGTGCTTTAGTTCTTGTCCTCTCTCATATTATCTTATGCTATGTTTTTATCGTATATATTTTGATTTTCTCACTAGAATGAACTCTTCAGGATGTCAACTATTCATATCTGCCTTTTTCCCAGCACTAAGAATAGCTCCAGGGATAAAATAGGCAAATAATATTTGTTGAATGAGTAAAGTCAAAAGAACAATTTTTTATTCATTTTTGATCCTAGCAAAGTAACATTATCCTTACTAATACATAATGCTTTCCTTACTGTTAGCTAAAGAAATAATCATGTCATTTGTGAATTCATAAATTCAAAAAAATTCATATAATGTCAGGGAGCACTGGATTCTCTAAAATCATGGTAGAACCATCTACACTAATAAAAGAGAAACATGGTAATTGGCGTACGACCGCTACCCTTTTCATTGGCTAATCAGTGAGTATATGCAAATTAACTGTCAGCCAAGTTGGCAGCCGGCAGCCAGGCACTGAAGCGAGCAGGGAGGCTTGCTTGCTGCAGACTCCAACGTTCCCCGCCTCACTTGCCGGCCTCTCATCTGCAAGTCTAAGCAACTATATACTATGTTGCAAATAAGAAGCTAAACAAAACCCCAGAAAAGGGCTTCCATTCAGCCGGGCTCGGACCGCAACATTGTATCGATGTTTTCAGCAGCGAGGCCTCAGAGCTAAAGCTGGCCCAGAAAAAAAAAAAAAAAGAGAAGAAAACAAGGAGCGGTTGGAAGCTTTAGTCACTCGCCAGCCGGAAAACAGCCCTCAGCCCCTCACCCAGACTGGCCAGGCACCCCAGTGGGGACCCCCACCCTGATCCAGGACACCCTTCAGGGCAAACCAGCCAGCCCCTACCCATGCACCAGGCCTCTATTCTATATAGTAAAAGGGTAATATGCCTCCCAGCACCGGGATCAGCGGAGCAGCAAGGCTCCCAGCACCGGATCAGCATGACAGGGGGCAGCGCCCAAACCCCCTGATCGCCCTGTGGCTCTGTGAGTGACAGGGGGCGGGGCCACAACCTCCCTATCCGCCCTACTCTGTTCGTGACAGGGGAAGGCACCCCAACCCCCTGATCAGCCCTCCTCTGTGCCTGATAGGGGGGAGCTCCCCAATCCCCTGATTGCCCTGCGCCTCTGCGTTTGACAGGGTGCAGCACACCAACCCCCTGATCGGCCCTGCTCTGTGGGTGATAGAGGGTGGCGCCCCAACCCCCCCCCTCCCCATGGGCCTTGCTCTGTGTGTGACAGGGTAGAGCCATAACCTCTCCATCGGCCCTGCCCCGAGTGTGACAGTGGTGGCGCCCCAACCCCCTGATCGGCCCTGCTCTGTGGGTGATAGAGGGTGGCGCCCCAACCCCCCTCCACGGGCCTTGCTCTGTGTGTGACAGGGTAGAGCCATAACCTCTCCATCGGCCCTGCCCCAACCCCCTGATCGGCCCTGCTCTGTGGGTGATAGAGGGTGGCGCCCCAACCCCCCTCCACGGGCCTTGCTCTGTGTGTGACAGGGTAGAGCCATAACCTCTCCATCGGCCCTGCCCCAACCCCCTGATCGGCCCTGCTCTGTGGGTGATAGAGGGTGGCGCCCCAACCCCCCCCCTCCCCATGGGCCTTGCTCTGTGTGTGACAGGGTAGAGCCATAACCTCCCCATTGGCCCTGCCCTGAGTGTGACAGGGTGCAGCGCCCCTACCCCCTGATCTGCCCTGCTCTGTGTGTGACAGGGGGCGGTGCCCCAACCCCCCAATCGGCCCTACCCTGAGCGTGACTGAGGGTGGCATTGCAACCTCCCGATCCGCCCTGCTCTGTGCATGACGGGGCAGTGCCCCAACTCCCCAATCGGCCCTGCTCTGAGCCTGACCAGGGGCTGCACTTAGGGATTGGGCCTGCCCTCTGCCACCTGGGAGCAGGCCTAAGCCAGCAGGTCGTTATCTCCCGAGGGGTCCCAGACTGTGAGAGGGCACAGGCCGGGCTGGGGGACCCCCCTCCCCCCGCCCCCAGAGTGCACAAATTTTTGTGCACCGGGCCTCTAGTTGATCCATAATAACTGATAAATCTATCAGTCTGTATATGAAATGCACTCTGGAACGCTTTATGCATTGTGATGTTGGCAATTACCAAACCGTTTCATTGAGGTCATGGAGGTGTGCACTCTGAAGTTAAATTGCCAAGCTCTGTACTTGCTAGCTCTATGATCCTGAATAATTAATTTACACAATTTCATGATTTTTGTTTCTTCAACTGAAAGTGTCAGTACCTATCTCATGAAATTATTTTAAGTATTAAAGGCCATGTTGTGATTTGGCTTGTTTTGTTGAGCAGGGTGATTTCTTTCCTGGGTTCTTCTCCAGAAGGATTCAAAGAAGGAAGCCATGGACAAAAAGTGATAGGTGAAAAGTACAGCAACTTTATTGCAAGCAAACACTTCTTCTACAACCTTAAGTCTAAATGCTAAGCCTAAAACTCTGTCCCTCTTGGTGGACAGAGGGGCCCTTAAGAAGGGTGACTGCTGCTTTCTTTGTCTTGATGCATTAAATAGGCTGGAGACCCCCCTTTTCTACCATGGGACCTTAGCCCTGTAATCAGCTCCCGCGACCCCTACATCCCCACTTTTCCTCGTTTGGTCATCTGTTTAGGTTGGAGTCACTTATGATTTATTCCATGATTTCTCCCAGTTGTGCTGGCAGAGAAAGCCTTATCTTACAGCTCTCCCAGCTACTCAGGTCAGGGCTACTTTTGGTTTAACTTATGGTCATTTTAATTGCTCAGGCCAAAGATACCCCTGTCTGTCCTTGGTTTGTGGCTGTTTTAATTGCTTAGGCCAGAAATATTTCTATCTGCCTATGTCATTTCTCTATCCTCTGTATAAGTAATTGAGCGTCTTCAAGTCTCCATCTATGTATTCCTCCCCACGGACCATCCTCATTCCTAAAACTCCCTAACCTGCCTACTTTATCCCCAAAACTCCTTTCAGTTGTATGTACTAAATGCTTAAAGCTGCTTTGGGCACAGAGTGGGTAGAAATGTTAAATAATATTATTAATAAATAGTAGTATTTCTCTTATAGATACTCATTACTCATACTATTTGCCCTAAAAATAATTAATATTGAGATTTATAATACATACTAGAGGCCCAGTGCACGAAATTTGTGCACAGGGGGTGGGGGTTTCCTCAGCCTGACCTGCGCCCTCTCGCAATCCAGGACCCCTCGGGGGATGTCCGACTGCCGATTTACAGGCCTAAACTGGCATTGGGACATCCCTCTTGCAATCTGGGATGCTGCATGCACCAGTGACCATACTTTTAATACAGGTGAAAGGCATCTTGCTGTTGTATGGGCAGCTACATTTATTTGTCCTGATTATAAAAAGTAGTACATAACATGATCCTTCTGAGGCAGTAGTACCATTTTCCCCATCGTATGGGTGGAAAAACTGAAGCAGAGAGAAGTTAAGTAATTGGCTTTGTCACACAGTTATAAGTGTCAGAATCAGGGCTGACCACAAAATGTGCAAGCCAGAGTCCATGCATATCATCGCTGCATCATCCTGTTTTTTCAGTGTTAGAGTAGCCTTTCCAGGTTGTAATTTTTAAATCTAAGAGGCCATTTCCAATATATAGGGTAGGGTCCCTAGGCTTGGCCGGCAATCAGGGCTGAACTGTGGGGTGACTGGTGGGGCAACTGGGGGCCCCCCTGCTGGCACCCACCTTGGCTGGCCCTGCCACCGGATCGCCCCACTGCCGCCACTGCCTCTGGGGGCAGGAACTGCCCCTGACTGGGGGCAGCTCCTACATTGAGCGTCTGCCACCTGGTGGTCAGTGCACGTCATAGCGATTGGTCATTTTGCCGTTCAGTCGATTTGGATATTAGGTTTTTATTATATAAGATCATCTAACATTTAGATGTGTTCCCTCGGGTTTTGCCGAAAATAACCGAAGTTCTGAGGAGACAGAAGGAAGCTATGTAGATAGGGGCAGGACCACAGGAAAGGAAGTAGAATCAGGAACCCAACCAGCAGAGTTACTAAGGCACCACAGCTGGGCAAGAAAGGCATGGCATGTGCAAGAGGCTTCAATTTTTCAAATATCTGAATGTTGCTAAGACAGGCAGTTTGCAGATAACCAATCACAAGGTAGTAAGGTGTAAAAACCAATCCTAAGGATGTTGCTAAGGCAAAATTCTTTTAAAGGACCAATCAGGAACTAACAAGCATACATACAAAAAAAAATAGCTTGTGCACTTCCTCTTCTCTCTCCCTGGCACTTAGATTCTTGGATTGAGGGCAGATGAGCTCCCCTGAACCCACGTGGCTTATGGCCATGTGGGCCTCCACACAGGGACTAATAGGCTATAATTACCTTGGATACTAAACGACTCCCAACTGTAACATGGAAAGGAAGCTCTGGACACTGGCCTGCTCCTGAGGCCCCAGCTGCACCTTTTCCAGGGCTGGCTTCTCTCAATAAACTTCGGTTCCACTGTTTTTGTCCACAACTTCATTCTTCAATTTTGTGAGACAATGAACTCAGACTCAAATACCCCACATTTTGGTTTCAGTTCTTCTGACCTTCAGATAGAAAATCAGAAGGTTAGAATATAGGATAAAGAGGAAACTTGAGTGGGATCATGGATATCAATAAAAATTTGTCCTCAATGAATATATTTTGCCCATACCCATTTTTATGCTCTCACGAACTTGGTCTTTTTAGGAGCAACCCCTGTTCTGAACCTCCCTTGTTTCGCTTGCAGGATTGAAACAGTAAATAGGAAATTGAGTTGCTGTGGGAAGCTTTATACTAGCACACTCTCTCCCATTGAGGTACTTTCCTAGCTTTTGTGAAAGGGCTCCCACGCTGGTATCTGCTGCTGAAATTGATTCTGAAAGAGCCATTTTAAAAAAGAAAGACCCTCCCTCAGGCTATGACAGGACTGTCTTGCTGTCTTTGTCTTCACTTTGCTTTTGAACAATCTACACTCCAGTTTTTGTCTACAGAAACTTTATTCTGCTTTACAAAAACATATCCCTGGTATGCACCAATAGGACTCAGTATGACTTTAGTCATTATAGTCTACATTAGTTCCCTAAGGCACACTTCAGTTATCTAGTATGAGCCTATATCATAAAAAAATTGTGCTTTCAAAAAGTTATCTGTGTTACTGTGAACCATTGAAGAGTAAATTGCATACATAATGACTCTTTAATTCTAGATTCATTAGTGTGCATTAAAAAAATAAAGATAACGTTTTCTCTTTTATTTAACTGCAGCAGTCATCCGAATTAGAAAATTAACAGGTACCATACTATGTATCTAAACTATAAGCATTATTCAGATATTATTATTTTCCCAATAATGTCCTTTATAGTAAGGAAAAAAAAGGTTGAAAATATTGTTTCTCCAGAACATTCCCTTATTGTCTTTTCTAGACTCCATTACTGAAAAACAGTGTGTTTTAGTTATGTTTACTTTGAGTATAGTGCCAATCATATTTATCTATATAATTATCAGGTATTTCTTATTTGTATAGGCAATCTATAGGATATTGCATGTAACCTTAAAATATTTTTCTCTTAGCCCTGCTGCATGATTTAGTATCTTTTACACCAAAAGGTTGTAGGTTCAATTCTGATCAGGACACATGTCTAGGTTGTGGGTTTGGGTATGTATGGGAGGCAACTGATCGATGCTTCTCTCGCACATCAATGTTTCTCTCTCTTTCTCTCCCTTACTCTCCCTCTAAAAATCAATAAATAAACTCCCACTATCCTCAGGTGAGAATTAAAAATAAAACTTCTTTCTTAAAGTTTGAACAGTATTTCTTAGGTGTAGTAAAATTATATGTCAATTTCTACTTCTTATGTAAAAATTAGAGAGGCAAGTACATTTGCCCAAATAGAAAAAAATATTGGTAAATGTAATATAAAGCTAAAATTGAATGTAATATGAGCATATACTAGTACGTATAAATTCTTCAGATAAAGCTCAAAGGATAAGATAGGAATATGAATGGAGTTAATAATGTCTGTTAGGATTTAGAACTATGGTAGAAACTGTAAAACTAGGAACAAGAAATTGTAAATAGCTTTCTTTTAAATGGTACTTATAAATTTTCTGAAATTATCCACTGTATTTTTTGATACAAAGAAGCATATGTAATATGAATAGTACAAATGTGCGGGTAAAGTACACTAAGTGTAACACATGATTATATATAAAAATATTTTCTGGTGGGGGAGAGGGAACTGGTGCTAAGGAAAGTACCAATAAAGTCAGTTCTCAAATGATACTTTCTAACCATTTTGTTAAAGAAATTAAAATCTAACTTGTCTAATCTAGATCTTTATCATGCTTCTTGTTACTCCATCATGCCTTTCTCTTCTGATCATATTATGACTCTTATGCTACCCATACTAATATCTGCCAAAACACTCTCTCTCTCTCTCTCTCTCTCTCTCTCTCTCTCTCTCTCTCACACACACACACACACACACACACACACTCACTCACTCATACACAGAAGCAGAGTGGGGCACATAATTTAGGTGCCAAAAAGGGGAGTATGAAGGAGGAACAAGATAAACACTGGAGCTAAAGCCCAAGCCCTCAACCTGTGAGTAAAAGAATAAAAGAACCCTGACCCTGTAGTTCAGTTGGTTAGAGCATGGTCCTCATAGGCCAAGGATGCGGGTGGATCTCTGGTTAGGGCACATACAAGAAGCATCCAATGAATGCATAAATAAGTCCCACAACAGATCTCTCTCTCCTCTCCTCCTCTCCTTCTAAAATCAATTTTAAAAAGTGTAAAATAGAAAGGAAGTATGAAAATGAAGGATTAGATGATGACCCAATTTGAATAAATAAATGAGAATAGGGAGGTAACAAAAATTTAGTAACTTAAAAAAAAAAAAGAGGCAAGGTAACATATTCATATGCAGACAATGAAACAGAACTACAAGCACAAAAATATATAACAATCTGAAAATAAGGGAAGGGAAAATGACTGGTCTGGAAACTGATGTGATCACACTAATAATTAAATTACATTTTCTGAATTTTTATTTCCTAAAACCTCTCTTCTTTCAAGCTGAATAAATTTAAATATTACTGAATAGAAATCTAGAACAGTCTTAAACATATTTATATGTGGTCTCTAGTTAATTATATAAGGAAATGTTGTTCTATAAAATTTTATGCTTAATTTTCAGTTCTCTTCATGTCTTTAAAGTTTTATTGTTTTAAATCTTCACCAGAGAATAAGCTTTCGTTGCTATGAGAGGGAGGGAAAGGAGAGGGAGAGAGAGAGAGAGAGAGAGAGAGAGAGAGAGAGAGAGAAAGGTGGGTGAGAAACATGGATGTTGTCTCCCATACAGGTTCTCCCAACCACGTGTTGAACCCCAGACCCTTTTGTGGAGCACAGAACAACACTCCAGCCAACTGAGCCACACTGGCCAGGGCCATGTTTTTAAACTTGTTAATGCAATGTTTTTTGTGGTTTGTTTTTTTTCCTCAAATAATTTCTGGAAGCAGAGTGGCTGGGTTTAGTTTTTTTGTGTGTGAATGTGATTAAGTCCTACAAAAAAAAAAAAAAAACCAAACCCATACTGTTTGAATTTGAACACTTTAAAGGCAAACATGATTCAGTTCCTGTTTTATAATGCCATATTTTGTGTCAAAATAGAAAGGTTTTTATTAATTTTTTCCCCATGGGGGTTTTTGGAATGGACACATCAATATTTATCCTTCTATATCATTTAACAGTAAAATTAGCACACTGGATACCATGGATTAGCCACATTTGGGACATTTTTATGTAATCTGCATCACAGAAATTCAGGGGTATTTGAGTTTTTCTTATTTCAGAAGACTCTGCCACTTGACAATTTATGGATACTAATCAAGTTTTTAGATATTTAATGAGACAGCACAATTTAATCCATAATTGATTCAGTAACTGAACTCAAAATTGGAGATCTAACTTTCATACTGATAAAATGTTCTGGAGAACATTGTCTTTCATGTAAATCTCTTATACTTAGTGGAAAAAATTCATTAGGAGAGTAAATATGAATTCGAGTAACACTAGCTGGATATCCATCCTATGGAATTTTGATGTTAGAATCTGGTGATCTGATTAAATGCCTTCCCAGTTAGATACACTTCAACACTTAGTGTTAGTCATTTTGAATAAGAGCAATTTGAGTTTATCTGCTTCCATCCCCACTTTTTTTTAAAAAAAATTAGGAATGTTAGAGCATTCCTAATAGATAGAAAGATGTGAGCTGGGAGAGGCTGGGAGAGGCAGCTGGGGCTTGGAGGGAGTATGTGTGAGACCTGACAAACTGGAGATGGCAGGCCCCTGTGTGAGGAGAAAGATTCAGAGCCCCTCCAGGACGTGGTCTAACTGGTGGCATAACACCGGGTCAAGCATGTCAAACTCGCAGTTGGCGGGTTTGACATGCTTGAGTCCTGGGTAAAGGAGTCTTATAGTTTGAAGATATACTTTTTGAGACTTAAGAGAGGGGGAGTGACTTTTTCCTTGCCTAAGGAAGTTCCAGCCTAGGGGTATAAATCCTCTAAACTCCCAGATATTAGGGCACCAGTTTTGGTCTCAGTTGAGTTGCCTGCTCAGGTTCTATCTGAGCTTATTTCTTTCCTACAAATAAGTCCTCGCCTGTTTTTGCTGCTATTTGTTGTTGCTTGTTTGAATTCATTCCTACAACCAAGACAAGAACTGGGGGCACAGAGTACTGTTTCTGGCTAGAGGTTGTCTCCTGACAGAGACTCCCTTGACAACCACTGCTGATAGGAAGGCAAAACATAAAAGGTGGTTTGGTTTGTCCAGTGAGCCAATAGGAATATACTGGTCTCTTTTTATAGAATCTGCTAAGTTTTATGTAACACTTCAATGCCTAATTATTAACTTAAATTTTTTTCACTGAGAACTACAAGAGTATTATTTGTATTTATAATAATATACATGGCATTGGCAGTTACATATTTCTTCATAACATGTTATGATTTCTCAATTACTTCCATCCAGTGCTATTTATACTTGACCTTAGCCAAAAAGTGAAGTGGTTATTTTCACTGATTTTATTTGAAGAGTGCTCATTACTGATGGTGAACTAGATGTCATAATTTTATTATATAATCTACTTAAAGGTATAAGGTTAATTTCAAGAACTAATATTACCCATAATGCATAAATTCTAGAAAACTTTTTTTCACAAAGGCCAAACTTCTCAATCTTGTCCTACACATTGCAGTGCAGCTGGTTTTGGAATCTGTAAATCTCTGATTACAATGTGCATAAAGCTCCCTACTGATATTTTAACTGGAAGAATATACTTTGAACCAAGGTGAAACAACTACTTATAAAAATAATTATCCATGAAGCTTGAATAAACATAAATGTTCAAACCTCTGCACTGAATAATAGTTTTTTATTCTTATTCAGTTTCTCTGATGTCCAACTTGAAAGAATTATTACTGTTTTCTATAATTATAAGTACTTAAGAAACATTTATTTAGACTTGATAAAATTAACATTTGCAAAGCTGAATGGAAATAACTTTGTTTATGTAAATCAGTATACTTTACGTATGTTCCTCTGAATAGCCAAGTTATTTTATACAGCTTAGTTTTCTCTTAAAGTATGAATTGTTATTTTGCATTTGTCTAATATTACTTTTAGACGTTATCCAAATAGTTTACTTTTCAGTTGTTTATTCTTAGTTTTCAGGGTAATAACAAGTAATCTATTCTTAATTCTTTCAGTGATATATTTTGACTGAATGATCAAAATCACTAACATTAAAATTACAAACTGTCTTCAAGTTCTAAGTTAAATGAACATGGCCAGTGGCAATAGTTTATTTAAAATATCTGTGAAGAAAATATCCTGGAATTATTCAGAAATTAGCTGGAATGTCCACATATTTTGTTGGTATATTCAGCTACGATAGGATATTTTTACATAATAGCAAAAAAGAGTTAATACTATGTTTTTCAAGAATCCATGAAAAGATAAGGGTATCACATCATTTCTGCTTCTGTGGAGCTCAAAACTAGTAGGGAAGACAGTTGTTGAATAAATAACTCATTCAGATAATCAATATTATGAAGACATGCAGCTGTGCAATATAATAGTTTTATAGCCCTTCAAAAAAGGGTTTCAAATACATGTATATTGACTCTGTTGACCTGGCAAAAGCTTACATGCTTAGCTGCTATTGTATAATATTTCCATTAGTCAGGAAAGTAAAAATTAGCTGAAATGATTTGTGCAAGAGAAACAAAATGTTAACTAAGCAGAACCAATGTTAAAACCAAGACTTCAAACTCAAAAACCTTCATTCTTGCTAATAGTAAACTCTCCTGCTCCAGATATAGTTATTCCTTGTAGTTGTTTGATGTTATAATATGTCTCATAGATAAGATATCATATTCAGTTGTAATAGGAAAGGTAACATTCACTGGTTATATATTATGTGCCATACTTTAAAATAGATTATTTTCATTCCTTGCAATATTCTAAACCCTTAAACTTTGGTGGAATTATTTCCATTTTACAGAAAAGAACATTGAAGTTTAGTAAAAAGTATTAGTTATTATTTTTAAACTGAAGTCTGGCTCTGAATGCCAAACTATTTCTGCTTTTATAAATGTTTATACTCGTAGAAAACTGTGTTTTATAAAATTCACATGTGTGGCTATCACAGAAATCATGCCTTTTGAAATGTGTAATAAACTTTTCTTCTTAAGCATATCAAATTTTTAATGAGACAAAAGAATTACATAAGGCAAACACTTTGGTTTCACTTACTAAAACCAAACTGATTTAAAAATGATCCCTTAAATGGCTTGATATATTATCTGTAATGTTTAGACTCATTATTGGTAAAGTATTCTGAGAAAATTTACATTTTAATGGCATTATTTTATTCACTGGGACAGAATTCACTTTAATAGTAAGGTATTATTTTATCTGTTAATGGACAAATAGGACTAAAGTGCTAAAGAAATAATATAGAGCTTGTACTTACATTATGTTTTTAAGAAAATTACATGTCATTTTAGCCAAAGATAGTTGATAAATGTAGTGAACCAAATATTTATTGATTTTGTGCATGTCAGTATCTGTGCTAAGTGCTTTTATATTTGTGGCTTAATGCTCTCATTTCAATAATGTGCCTTGAATAATCATAATCACACAATCATCTATAGCTAGTAATTTTTAAGCTTCCACCATGGGAGAGACACTACATTAGGAGATGTAACATACACAGTGACTTAACCTCAGAGGTTACAGCTTAATTATGGAGATAAGACCTATGCATAAGACGATAGAGATAGCATGTAAATGTCAAAAGAGGAGTGAGTGTCAACCATAATTGTCATGGGTGTTTGAACTGGTTATAACCCGTTTTTGTATATTACTATCTAGCAGGAGTCAGGATCTAAAAGATAGTTCTGAAGAGCAGAAGATGTAAGACAAGGTCCAGCACATTAGTGCTTCCAGTTGTGGATAGATTATAAATAATGAACTGCAATGCAGTAGTGTTGACCTATCAATGATCAAAATAAATATATTTCTTTTATTTGTTTTCCTAAAGCATGGGGATATCATTTATCAACAATAGAGCACTTTTATAAATTTATTTAAAATATGATAAAATTAAACATTACTTAACTAGAATGAGTCACATTACAATAAACAAAGGTTGAAAGTAAACCTTTTCAAAAATTTCTTACAATGCAAGTCATCTAAAACCAACAATAGGAACAATTTTGAAAAATTGAATCATTAAGTTCTCAAAGCCCTTTTAGATAACTATGTACTAGTTCTAAAAGTCAGAATAATACCATAATTTTTATAGGCAATATGAGAAGAATAATCTCACAAATGCTATCTACAAATTACTATTGGCTCTTATAAGCTGCATACAATATCATTAAAACTTTTTACATGTCTCATAAAAGTCACAAGTTCTCAGTAGTAGCTCTCTCTCATTGCCTATACACAAGGAAAGACAAAAGAGATAACTAAGAGGCCAATTAAAATAAATGTGTGGGTGCGCATATATATATGATTACACATCTTCAGGTTTTCTATAAAAAAGAAATAATGCAGGGGCTTAGGCTATTGGCAAGCCTAGTATTGACTTCAGTCAATGGTTACTGAATATTGTAGTTAGAGGGCTCTCTAGTTTAATGTAGTGTTTAGTAGTTGAAAAATAAAGATTAAGAGTAAGAAAAAATAAATTATTTATGTCACCTGACTGTTTGGAAGAAGCTGAGAATGAAAGAAAGTGATTACTGGTACTGTGTCTATCTCAGGCTACTGTGGTCTGTGAAGCCGGAGTTTCCGCCGGATATCACGTATCCCTGTAGCTGCCTCAGAATGTACCTGATGCAGTTAAATGTAAATAAGGCCCTATTACTATCTCCTTTAGGGAATTTATCTTACAGACATGTGGACACACACACACACATAAACACACATGCATATATTCACTAACCTTTATTTGCAGCAGTGTTTGAAAATGGCAAAAGTTAGATGGATTATGGCATATTAAAGAGTGGAATAATATTCAATGTTAAGACGATGGAAAATCTCTATGTACTGATATAGACATATCTCCAAGGAACACTTTACCATGAAAACAGAATGCAGTGTGTATCGTGTACAGTTTTTTTTTAATTGAAAAACGTGAGGTAAAGGATAGCCTATATTTGTTTCCTTGTGAATGAGAGGAGAGAAATTAGAAATTCATGATTTTATAATTTTTAGTGTTTTTCTAGATTTTCAATCATATTATTCCAAAGTAAAAGACAAAAAACAACAAACATTATCCATTTAATAGTTGTGTTGCTAACTAGCAGTGGGACTGAGCTGCCTCACACGTTTAAAAGTGATATAAGTACCTGAATATAGTAAACATGATCAGATATTCTCAAAGTCCTTTAAAACCAAATATCATTTCTTGAATTGATTCTGTGTTCATTATTATTTTTGACATTTAAAACTAGAGTTACATCTGCTTTAGTCAGAGACATAACTACTGCCCATCCGTTTTCTTTGAGCTATCCACATTTTACTTTCATGAGAAGAGAGATGGTAAGTAAACATGCAGATAACAGAAAGGATGCCTGGGGCATGTAATCTAAAATGTAACTGATTTAATGCAAGTTTCTCTGTTCTACAGCCTTACAGATCACTCTTTCAAAACAGTAACCCCAGGACAGGCTGCTCTCTTCAGAATCGTGAACTGAGCCATGTTTGTATTTGTGCCCTCTGACTGCCTTTACCTCTCGCATGTGGAACCCATGCCCCAGACACCTGCGGCTATTCTCTGCTTCCCCCAAACCTACTCATAATTGCAACCTTTGTCTTCTACTTACAGCCATTGAGCTTTTTACCCATGAAGCATTCTCTTGTACTTTCAACCAGCAGTCCTATCAGAAAGAAGATGAATATACGGCCAAATCCAATGTTTGGGCTTAAATATATTCAATCTGTATTCTCATTCTCTGACAAAGAAATGTTTTGTGATCTATTAATTAAGTCGAGATTTTATTAAGATGTAAAATTAAGGCTTTTGTAATCATAGATTTCATAATGTAAGTTTGTTAAGTAGAATAAAAGCAGCTAATTAGGTATGTGGAATGTGTGTTAGTGTATATGTGTGTGTATAATCATATAATTTTTAAGTTTTTCAGTTAGGCAAAACATCATTTCATTGTGATTAAAATTTCATGGCTGGAAAGGATCTTAAAGATGTCTCAACTGAAACTTAGAATGAATAAATACATAGTCTCCTGTAGTTACTGTATCACAACTATAGTCTGTTGTTTTATTTACATTTAATAACAATTTTATTGATATACTAGAGGACTGATGCATGAAATTCGTGCAAGGGGCTCGGCCCTCGCAGCCCTGGCTTCGCCCAGAAGGTCGTCCTAAAGGACCTCTGGAAGGATGTCCTGAAGGTTGTTCAGCTGTTCAGTCTAATTAGCATATTACACTTTTATTATTATAGATATTAATACCATAAAATGCACCCTTTTAAAGTATACAGTTCAGTGGTTTTTTTGTTTATTCACAAGGTTGTGCAATTACCCCTAATTTTCACCTATTTTTATTACTCCAAAAAGAAAATACATACCCATTAACAGTCACTTTCCATTCACCCCTCCCTCCAGTCTCTGGCAGCAACCACTAATCTACCTTTGTCTCCGTGAATTTGCTTATTCTGACATGTCATATAAACTTTTGTGACTGGTTTCTTTCACTTAGTAAAATGTTTTCAAGATTCATCTATGTTGTACCATTCTTTTTTATGGCTACGTACTATTACATTGTATGGACATACCATTCATTGATTGTCCATTCATTAGCTGATGTGTTGTTTCCCCTTCTGGGTTATTATGAATAATTGTGCTATAAACATTTGTGTAAACATTTTTATGTAGATGTATGTTTTAAATATTTTTTAGTTATAAATAGTAGTTAAATGACTGAGTCCTGTGATAACTATGCTTAACATTTTGGGGAACTTCCAAACTGTTTTCCAAAATGGATGCACCATTTTAAATTCTCACCTGCAATACATGAAAGTTTAAATTGCTCCACATTCTCACCAGCACTTGTTATTGCCTGCCTTAAAAAAAAAATTAATGCTCCTCGTACATGTGACGTGGTATCTCATTGAATTTTTTATTTGCCTTTCCCTAAAGACTCATGGTGATGAACATCTTTTCATATATGTACTTATTGGCCACTTGTGTCTTCCTTGAAGAAATATATATTGAAAATTTTTGCTCATTTTTAGTTGAGTTACTTGTCTATTACTCAGTTGTGGCAGTTTTTAATATATTCTCATTACAAGTCTCTAATCACATATTTGATTTGCAAAAATTTGCTCCCAATCTATAGATTGTTTTTTACTTTTTTTTTTCTTTAATTGACTTTAGAGAGAGGAAGAGGGAGAGATAAACATAGATGTGAGAGAGAAACATTGATCAGTTGCCTCCCACATGAGCTCCAAATGCGTATCAAACCCACAACCTGGGCATGTGCCCTGTCTGGAAATTGAACCTGCAAAGTAACTATTTGCCACCTTTTGATGTACAGGATAACACTCCAGCCAACTGAGTCACACTGTCTAGGGCTGTTTTTTACAATCTTTATGGTGTTCTTTGATGCAGAAAAGTTTTCAATTTTTTTAAAGTCCAGTTTATCTAGTTCTGCTTTTGTTGCTGAGCTTTTGTTGTCATATCTACGAAACTATCTGCATAATCCACGTTCACGAAGACCTGACTCCTGTGTTTTATTCTACGAGTTTTGATTAATTTATTTCTATTTTTTCCCTTTTTATTGAATTTATTGGGGTTACACTGGTTAAAAAATTATACAGGTTTCAAGTGCACAATTTCCTCAGAGGAGTCTATTATATGCAATTTGGCAATAGGTTAAACTATAGCAGACTGGGAAAAATGGCGACCAGCAGGAAGGTAGGGAGGGAGAGAGTGTGAGAGTGCAAGGAAGTGATAGAGGAGTGTGTGGACGTGTGTGGTGTGTGTGTATGAGCTAGGGACAGCTAGATTCTGCAGGTCTTCTAAGGGGCTGCTAAACCGGGCAGTCTTAGGCGGCGGAGTCCAGCTCCCGGCGCGGACACTCCTAGGCGGCCAGCCCAGGCACAGCGACCACGCCATCTTGGGAAACAGAGCTGCTTGAGACTAGGATCCTGGCCTCAGCACCACCCAGTCTGATCTCAGACGCATACCAGGACCCTGCAGCCACTGGGGACAGAGACCTGCGACCACAGCTACAGACCTGCGGACACCAAAAGTTCGGAGATCCCCGCGGCAGATCCGTGAGTAACAGAGCCCACCCCCCCTTCCCGCAGGCTCGCGGGCAGCGCCATAGTAACTGATAGACCCGCCCCTTGCCGGGGCCTCAGCGCTGCAGGAACTTTGGCCTGGAAGTGCGCGAGCACCTTGGAACCGATCCTGCGCGCACTTCGGGCTTCAGAGCCCTGGGCTGGGAGAAAACTCGCCCGCAGCACCAGGAACTAATCCTACGCGCACTGCCAGCTTCGGAGCCCTGGGCTGGGAGCAATCGCGCGAACGGGAATTGGTCTGCCTAGCACAGGCCCAAGGATCCCTTTTCTCGGGGCAGGAGGCAGCACCAAGCACCAGTGACTTGACTGTGTTTCTTATCACCTGCGCCTGAGATCCTGATTCCCTGTGCATTCATACTAAGAGCCAGTGAATCCAATTCCTGGTGCAAGGGCACACAGGGACCCTGATTCTCAAGGCGAAGTCGCGCAAAGCAACAGAGACTCTGATACTGGACTCTTGGGGAACTCTGACTCCTGGCGCATGCTAGGGGGCTCTGGTTTTCAACACGCTCCAGGGGGGTCTCTATTTCAGCACGGTGCAGGCAGGGTCCCTAATTCTAAGGGCACATACGAGGCCACATTGAGCGCTGGCAACACTGACTCAGAGCGAGCCTGGTTCCCACCAACCAACAACAACCACACATCTTAGTGTCAGAGCTCTTCAGTGACACTAAGGTGGTGGGAGGCTCCCACTGCACACGGCCCAGGCCCACGCAACCCGACCTTTGATCCATCGGGAGATAAGCAGAATGAAGAAACGACACAACACCCAGAGGAAAGACAATGAGGAATCACCAAGAAAGGAAATTAATGAAGTTGAAGCGTGCAACATGACAGAAAAAGAATTCAGAATAATGGTTGTACAATTCATTCACCGGATGGATGAGAAAATCAACAACCTATGCAAGAATCAGGAAGAAATGAAAAGTGATATAGCTACAATCAAAAACACCATGGAAAGTTTCAACAGCAGGCTGAAAGAAGCAGAGGACCGAATTAGTGAGTTAGAAGATAAGGCAGAGAAACAAGCTCAATCTGAACAGCAACTGGAGAAAAAAATTAAAAAACAGGAGGAGAGCCTAAGGGAGCTTCGGGACAACATGAAACGAAGTAACATACGCATAATAGGGCTGCAAGAGGGACAAGAAGAGCAGCAAGGATTAGAAAATCTATTTGAAGAAATAATGACAGAAAACTTCCCAGATATGGGGAAGAAAAAAGTTACACAAGTACAGAGAGTCCCAGGCAAGATGAACCCCAAAAGACCCACACCAAGACACGTCATAATAACGATGGCAAATGTACAAGACAAAGAGAGAATCTTAAAGGCTGCAAGAGAGAAACAGAGAGTTACCTACAAAGGATCCCCCATCAGATTATCAAACGATTTCTCAACAGAAACACATCAGGCCAGGAAAGAATGGACAGAAATTTACAAAGTGATGCAAAGCAAAGGACTGAATCCAAGAATACTCTATCCAGCAAGGCTATCATTCAAAATTGAAGGGGAAATAAGAAGCTTCACAGACAAAAAAAGGCTAAGGGAGTTCATCACCACCAAGCCAGCAATGCAAGAAATGCTAAAGGGACTGGTGTAAAAAGAAGAAATAAAAAGCCCAGAAAGAAAACAGCCACACAAAAAAAGAAATGGCTACAAACAAGTACCTTTCAATAATAACTTTAAACGTAAATGGACTAAATGGTCCAATCAAAAGACATCGAGTGGCTGAATGGATAAAAAAACATGACCCATACATTTGCTGTCTACAAGAGACCCACCTCATTAAAAGGGACTCACACAGACTGAAAGTGAAGGGATGGAAAAATATCTTTCAGGCAAATGGAAATGAAAAAAAAGCTGGGGTAGCAATACTTATATCCGACAAAATAGACCTCAAAGTGAAGGCCATAACAAGAGATAAGGAAGGCCACTTCATAATACTAAAGGGATCAATACAACAAGAGGATATAACCCTGATAAACATATATGCACCCAATGCAGGAGCACCCACATACATAAGAAAACTCCTGGAAGACATCAGGGGAGAGATCGACAACAATACAATCATAGTAGGGGACTTTAATACACCACTGACATCACTGGATAAATCTGCTAGACAAAAAATCAGCAAAGAAACAGCAATCCTAAATGACTCACTAGATCAGATGGACTTAATTGACATCTTCAGAACACTTCACCCCAAAGCAACAAAATATACGTTCTTCTCAAGTGCTCATGGGACATCTTCAAAAATAGACCACATATTGGGTCACAAACAAAGTCTCCCCAAATTCAAGAAGATTGAAATCATACCAAGCATCTTCTCAGACCACAAGGGCATAATATTAGAAATAAACTACAATAAAAACAACCCAAAATACTCAAACACTTGGAAGCTGAATAGCATGTTATTAAATATTGATTGGGTTACCAATGAGATCAAAGAAGAAATTAAAAACATCCTGGAAACTAATGACAATGAAAACACAACAATCCAAAACCTTTGGGACACAATGAAAGCAGTCCTGAGAGGGAAGTTTATAGCTCTACAGGCCTACCTCAACAAACAAGAAAAAATGGTAGTAAATCATCTAAATCTACAGCTCAAAGAATTAGAAAGAGAGCAACAAGAAAAGCCCAGAGTGAGCAGAAGGAAGGAGATAATAAAGATTAGAGCAGAAATAAATGACATAGAGACCAAAAAAACAATACAGAAAATCAATGAAACCAAGAGCTGGTTCTTTGAAAGGATAAACAAGATCGACAAACCTCTAGCCAGGCTCACCAAAAAGCAAAGAGAGAGGACCCAAATAAACCAAATCAGAAATGATAGAGGCGAAATAACAACAGACCCCACAGAAATACAAATGATTGTTAAAAAATACTATGAACAACTCTACTCCAACAAACTAGACAACCTGGAGGAAATGGACATATTTCTAGAAAAATACAACATTCCAAAACTTAATCAGGAAGAATCTAAAAATCTCAACAGGCCAATAACTATGGAAGAAATTGAAGCAGTCATCAGAAAGCTTCCAGCAAACAAAAGCCCAGGACCAGACGGCTTCACAGGGGAGTTTTACCAAACATTCAAGGAAGAACTAAAACCTATCCTCCTCAGACTACTACAAAAAATCCAAGAGGAAGGAACACTTCCAAGCTCATTCTATGAAGCCAGCATCACCCTAATACCAAAACCAGGTAAAGACAACACAATGAAAGAGAATTACAGGCCAATATCCCTCATGAACATAGATGCCAAAATCCTCAACAAAATCTTAGCAAATCGGATCCAGCAGTACATCAGAAAGATCATACACCATGACCAAGTAGGATTTATCCCAGGGATGCAAGGATGGTACAATATCCGCAAATCAATAAACGTGATACATCACATAAACAAATTGAAGGAAAAAAACCACATAGTCATATCAATTGATGCAGAAAAAGCATTTGACAAAATTCAACACCCATTTTTGATAAAAACTCTCAGCAAGGTGGGAATAGAAGGATCATACCTCAACATAATAAAAGCCATATATGACAAACCCACAGCCAACATCATACTCAATGGACAAAAACTAACACCATTTCCCCTAAAAACAGGAACAAGACAGGGATGCCCACTCTCACCACTCCTGTTCGACATAGTACTGGAAGTATTAGCCATTGCAATTAGACAAGAAGAAGAAATAAAAGGCATCCAAATTGGAAAAGAGGAAGTAAAACTGTCCTTATTTGCAGATGACATGATATTATACTTAAAAAACCCTAAAGACTCCATCAAAAAACTATTAGACTTAATAAAAGAATTCGGCAATGTAGCAGGATACAGAATTAACGCCAAGAAATCTATGGCATTTCTATACACCAATAGTGAACTTGCAGAAAGAGAGACTAAAAAAGCAATCCCATTTACCATCTCACCAAAAAAATTAAGCTACCTAGGAATAAACTTAACTAAAGAGGTAAAAGACCTCTACTCAGAAAACTACAGGACGTTGAAAAAAGAGATAGAGGAAGACATAAAGAGATGGAAGAACATACCATGTTCTTGGATTGGTAGAATCAACATCATTAAAATGTCCATACTGCCCAAAGCAATCTATAAATTCAACGCACTTCCCATTAAAATACCAACGGCATATTTCACAGACCTAGAACGAACTCTCCAAAAATTCATCTGGAACAAAAAACGACCCCGAATAGCTGCAGCGATCCTGAGAAAGAAGAAAGTAGGTGGGATCTCAATACCAGATATCAAGCTGTATTACAAAGCCACTGTTCTCAAAACTGCCTGGTACTGGCACAAGAACAGACATATAGATCAATGGAATAGAATAGAGAGCCCAGAAATCAGCCCCAACCAATACGCTCAATTAATATTTGACAAAGGAGGCAAGAACATACAATGGAGTCAAGACAGTCTCTTCAATAAATGGTGCTGGGAAAATTGGACAGATACATGCAAGAAAATGAAACTAGACCACCAACTTACACCATACACAAAAATAAACTCAAAATGGATAAAGGACTTAAATATACGACCGGAAACCATAAAAATACTAGAAGAATCCAAAGGCAACAAAATCTCAGACCTATGCCGAAGCAATTTCTTCACCGATACAGATCCTAGGGCATTGGAAACTAAAGAGAAAATAAACAAATGGGACTACATCAAAATAAAAAGTTTCTGCACAGCAAAAGAAACCATCAACAAAACAACAAGAAAGCCCACTACATGGGAGAACATATTTGCCAACATTATATCTGATAAGGGCCTAATCTCCAACATTTATAGGGAACTCATACAACTTAACAAAAGGAAGATAAACAATCCAATCAAAAAATGGGCAAAGGACCTAAATAGACACCTTTCAAAAGAGGACATTCAGAAAGCCAAGAGACATATGAAAACATGCTCAAAGTCACTAATCATCCGAACATGTAATTGTAATAATTTAAGCAATAAAAATATATATTTTAAAAAAAAAACTATAGCAAACAAACAAATAAACTAGGAAGTACATATTACATTTGTTTATATCATAATCTTGCTTTAATTCATGTAACAAATATATATATATATATATATTTAAATTACAATGAAGCAAGCATGGTATCCAAAGCTGATAGTTTCTATGTGACAACGTTATTTATCTTCAATTCTTTGTGGTAGGTATTATTTTTTTTTCCAAAAGAAAAAACAAGTAACTTTTCCTAAATCACTCTGGTAATTAGGAATAGGGCTCAAGTTAAAGAAATACTAAGACAGTGGGATTCTAGAGCCTACTTGTAGCCAAGCCCAGTAATACAATGGCTAAGAACAGGAATGCCAGAGCAAGGGAACTGCTTGTGTTTGAAGAATGGCCCCCAAACGTCCCAGAATTTGGACTTTTGGCTAGTTAACTAACTTCTTTCTATTTCTTCCTTTAAAATGTGCAATATAATAGTAATGTGATGAGAATTAAATTAGTTAATGAATTGTACTTAAAACTGTGCTTGGCACATTATTAATGCCTACAAAATGTTAGTTATATTTATTTACACAATTGTAAGTGATCACTGCTCTCATGAAACTGGCATTTCATTAGAGGAGACAGACATTGAATTAATAACCTATATGTAATTATGTAATTACAGAGTTTGATTACTGCTATCTATAGAAAAGGAAAAAAAAATTACACAAGGAATTAGGTAGTTTACCATACTCAAGTAGCACTTTCTTCATTCTCTGCTATGAGGGGCAAGATCTGTCTATGCATGGACAATAGTTCATGTTTAATATATGTAGAATTTTAAAATAGCAGTATATAAGGAAAATTTCTTTTGATGAGGTTAAAAATGTTCCTGACTCTTAACGAAAAAGTGGGTCATCGCCTATATTTAGAAATACAAGAAAAATCAGCATATGAAAAAATTTTATGAGCTCATGCTTCCACCAAATTCAGTATCACTACTTCTATTCCTTTTAAGAGATAGGGGATTATAAATCATACATCACATAACAGTAGTAAATACTTTCAAGATAATCAAGTTCATTTATCCCTGTGAATTGCAGGCCTTTAGTTTTAAAAGTGTTCAAAAAGCAAATCATCATTATGGTGTTACTATCAAACACCCAGTGATGTGAGTTTGCTGAATAGATTTTTGGGAAAAAAACGTGCACAAGGCTCCTGGTCTAGGAATAGAAGACAGGAAAGCATTCTGCACAATGAATGGAGACCCAGGAAGGACATAACATGTCCCTCCCTCCAAAGTAGGAAGGTTGCCTCTTCTTCTCTTTCCAGCCAAATAGCTTTCTGTCTAGGAAACAAATGAAGTCAATACTAGCTTTTCATGTAAATCATTGCCTACTACAACCAAGGACAGATGAAGTTAAGAGAATAAACCTAATTTTGGTACATCAGCATAAAACTGAAGAATTTTCTATGGAGACCCTCCCTAAAACCTACCCTTTATGCCCAGCCTTTAAAATCCCTCAAAACAAAGGTCCAGTGCTAGCTCTCCCTCCCAGAAGCATGCCTGAGACTTCCCACCCTTCTTTCCCTGTAGACACGCATCTCCTAAATTCTAAGGGACCCCGTAAGTCTTGCAATCAGGGTAGCAATGGGCAATGGCAGTTCATCTAAATTTGGACAACCATTTCCCCCGCCCCCACTTTTTACAGTTAAGCACACACTGACGTGTCATTTTGTTAGTGTGGTATATTATTTTGATTGATTTGTGAGTGCAGAACCATCCTCACATCCTTGTAATAAATTCCACCGATCAAGGTCATTTTAATGTATTACTGAATTCACTTTGTTATATTTTGTTGGGGAATTTTGCACCTATGTTCACCAGAGATATTGGCCTGTAAATTTTTTTTGTGTGTGTGTGCTGTTTTCTTGTTTTGGTATCAGGTTAGCCGCATAAAATTAGGTATTCTCCCTCTTTAATTTTTGGAATAGTATTATATCTTTGAATGTCAGAACTCACCAGTGTAGCTGTTTGGTACCAAACTTTTGTTTGTTGTGAGGTTTTTGATTACTGATTCAATTTCTTACTAGAATTTGGTCTATTCAGATTTTCTTTCATATTCCTAGTTTTATTAGTGACTAAGCACTACCTTTACTATGTAGTTACTTTAACTGTGAAATTTTTATATTTGTATGCTTTATCATTATAAATTGGTGCCATTTCTTTTAGCCTTAAAGAATTCATTAACATTTCTTGTGAGGTTAATTTAGTGGTGATGAACTCTTTTAGCTTTTGCTTATCCGGAAAATTCCATCTCTAATTCTGAATGATAAACTTTGTTGGTTAGAGTAGTCTTGGTTAGAAGATTTTTTTTTAAGCACTTTGAATATGTCATGCCAGTCCCTCTGGCTGCAAAGTTTCTGCTGAAAAATTTGCTGATAACCTTCTGGGATTTCCTACATAACAAGTTGTTTGTTTTCCTTGTGACTTTTAAGATTTTCTCTTTATTTTTAATTTTAAAATTTTAATGTATATTGGTGTGGGTGTCTTTGGGTTCTCCTATTTGGAACTCTGAGTTTTCTGGACTTGAGTTTCTGTTTCCTTCCCCAGGTTAGGGAAGTTTTCAGCCATTACTTTTTCAAATATGTGTCCTACCCTTTCTCGCTCTCTTCTCCTCTGGGATCACTATAACATGAATGTTATCTTACTTGATGTTGTCCTCTAAGTCATTTAAGACATTTTCATTTTTAAAAATTCTTTTTTCTTTTGCTGCTCTGTTTGTGTGTTTCACAGTTTTGTCTTTCAACTCAGTGATTCCTCTTCTGCTTCATACAGTCTTGAGAACCCTTCTAGTGTATTTTTCAATTTATTTATTGTATTGTTCTGCTCTATGATTTCTGTTTAGTATTATCTTACATTTTCTATCTTGGTGATGTTCTCAGTTTATTCATCTATTCTTCTCCCTGGTTTGGTGGGTACTTTTATGACCATTGCTTTGAATTTTTTTTATCAATTAGACTACTTATCTCTGTATCAGTAAGGTATTTTTCTAAGGTTTTTGTCTTGAGCATTTAGAACACAATTCTTTATTTCTTCATTTTCCTTCACTCTTGTAGTTGTGTCTCTGGATTAGGTGAAACAGCTCCTTCTCTTAGTCTTGAAGGAGTGGTTTGTGTAGGTGATGATTCTTATCCTTCCATCTTCCTCTAATTCTTGGTTGTCTATTGAAACTTTATGATTGTCTAAATAGCGTGATTTATTCTTGATAGATCCTCATTGTTGAAGGTATGTCAAGACCTCTCAATATTACAAAGGGAAGAATCTCATTTAGCAAGTACTTTTAGGCGATTGTAAGCCAGTCCCTTAGGAAGTAGCTTTTAAAGTATGTGAGATGTGGGGTCACAATCATAAAACCTGATTGTCTCCAGACCAGGAGATGTAGAGGTGTCCCCGGCTGACATTTGCAAAAATTGAGGCTCTAAATGAGTGCATAAGCTCCTTTCTGGTGGGTGTTTTTGAGCCACAGTGAGGCTAAGGGCATGCACAAGGAGTATTTCCCTGCTTAAGTTCCCTGGTCATGCCTTTGCAACCACTAGGTGTGTGGGAAACCTGAAGCCGGTCCCTCAAGGGGAAGCTCCACTTTAGGTAACTAGGACTTATTCACAGGAAGACGGGGGTCTGTTTCAGTCTGCTGTCTGTGCAGTGTTCTGAGGGTGATAGTATGCTGGAAATTATCTTTCAGATATTTACAGTTCTGTGGCCACAGGAATGCCACCCTCCAGGGCCAGGGCACCAAGGGATGTGCCCAGGGTGGATCTCCCATGCCCGTTGGCTTTAGTGAGGCAGCTGGGGAGTATAGAGGGCATGGGGCACACTCATCAGCGTTGGCAAGAGCACAGGAAAATTGCCTTGACTACAGGTGCCCACAGGCTCCAATGATGCAGTGAGAGAGTACTTATCTCCACTGGCTTGAAGAGGAGAACAAGAGATTGCCGTGACTGCTCATGCTCCCTGGCTTTAGGCATGGAGCAGGGAAGTGTTGCAGCTGCCTATGCTTGCTAACCTTACCAAGGGAAGTGGAAATGGCCGTGATTACTTGCACACATCTGCCCATGCGGAGAGCTGGGGAGTGCTGCATTTCAGCAAGGCCACAGTACAGAGCTGTGACTGCTCATCCCTGTGCCCTCGCAAGGCAGCAGGAGACTTCTCATTCCAAACTAGCCAGACTGAGCTAGCTCGAGCAGGCTGAGAGCGCAAAAATGGCATCTGCTGGTGCCTTTGTCTCTGAAGAGAGTTTCAACTGCCCCCTGCCCCTCCAGCAGATGCTTTAAGATCAGTGAACAAATCTCCTTCACATACCAGTACAGTCTATGCAGTTTTCAATTGTTGCTCTGCACTGGATCCCAGGATAGGTGAAACTGCGTATGAGCTTTTAAATTCTTCACCCGACGACATGCTTGGAGAAAAGGGAGGGAGGTAGACAGAGAGAGAGAGAGAGAGAGAGAGGGATATTGATCGGTTGCCTTTCATACATGCCCTGCCTGGAGATGGAACCCATAACCCAGGTATGTCCTGACTGGAGTCGAACCAGCAACCTTTAGATGCTCGGGAAGATGCTCAACCAACTGAACCTGCCGGGCCTGAATGTGAGCTTTTTAAAAGGAGAATCTGTTTCCTGTAGCCTTTGAACCCTTTAGATGTTAGCTCTATTGGTTTTCTAAGCTAAACACTTTGGGGGATCACTTTTCAGTGCAGATAGCATGGGTTGGGGTGCCTGATATGGGGCACAAACCTCTCCCTCCTTCAGGAACAGTGCTGGACAGGTGAAATCCTTTCCTGTTGTACACTGGGTGTTTGGATTTTCGTGAGAGAGTGTCTTTGCTTCTTTTACTTTTCTCAATTTGGTCCTTTTATTTTTTGTTGTGGAGGAGAAGTTCATCTAATATTCAGATTTTTTCCAGAGGGAAATGATCCATATGTAACTGTAGACTTGGTATGTCCTTGGTCAAGGAAGTGAGTTCTTTTGCTTCTATCTTGAAGCCCGTTAGAAGAACAATTTTTATACAGAGGTGGTATGCATAGTGGGTTAGAACTTGAATACTGAAGTGTGTTTTTTTCTGGATTCAAATCCTACCTTGAGCACATTTCAGATGTGTGCACTTGGGCCTCTTTTATTTCATTTATGAGATGCAGCTAGCGATAAAGACTAACAGTCTTTTATCTGAGACTCTTGGGGCCAGATATGTCTCAGAATTTAGAAGTAGTGGATATGGATTCTACCTGAATAATGTGTAATAACTTCAGCAGGTCTGTAGCAATCTGCACTTTTGCAAAGAAACATATTAACAGTCACTGTCAGTGGAATAAAAAAAATGTATAAATAACTTCACCTCATCAGTATTTATCACCAGAAGGGCTTGTCTTTCAGATTGATGAAAAAAAATGAATAACAACAAAAACAACTTCAAGTTTTTACTGTTTTTAAATTTCAGAATTGTAGCTAAGATTTTATAGATTTGTAGTACCTATTTCCCTGAATTGTTATGAGGAATGAGGGAAATAATTCATGTCTTCACAGCACAAGTTATGGCATGTGGTGAGTGCATATCTATTATTGATATCACCATTGGCCTGACATTTCTTTAGTGAGTAAAAAATTATTGTTGACTTAACCATTCCAGGAAAGACTCATACACTTGAACTCCTTTTATTTGACACCAAATCTCACCTCCAATTATTTTGACAAAATGGACCTTGAGGATTTTTCTGTGAAAACATTTTGAAACAGAAAATGTTTCTGAAACTTGTTTGTGAAACTTGCTGCAGTTTTTTCTCATTTTGGTATTGTCTTTCATTTGACCGTAATTTATCCTTCTTTTTTATGTTCTAAGGATTTTGGTATGCTGTCTCAGGCCTCTCTGTAGCAAGGCATTTTATGTATAATGAATTTGTACACAGTGTGGGTATGGTGTATTTATTCTCTTTACTTTCTCCAAAGTTTTAGATCTAAGACTAATCCAAAGTCTGTCATCCATTCACCGAAATCTTTATCTATTTTCATTGCAAATATATGATATCCTGTGTGTGTGTGTCTGTGTGTGTGTCTAAATTGGCTCTTGAGAAGTATCCTAGGAAAATAACCATCACTTACAGTCTGATTATTTCAGGAAATAGAAGTATTACCATTAGAATATTGATATAAAAACTTAGAAGTGATTTTTATATCAATACTAGAGGCTTAGTGCATGAATTTGTGTACTGGTAGGGTCTGGCTGGCCTGGCCCCAATCAGAGCAGATCAGGGCTGGGTCTGTGGGGAGGAGGAGATGGCGGGAGGTTGGCTGGCTGGCCCACCCCGATCAGGGCTCGATCAGGGCTGGGCCAGCTCGGGGAAAGGGCCGCGGGCGATTGACCGGCGGGCCCCGCCCCCAAATGGGGTTGGGGGGTCCGATTGGGGGTGGGGGTGACTATGGGGAGGGGCTGTGGGTGGTGGGCCAACCTGCCCCACCCTCTGATCGGCCGTTTGGCTGTCCACAGTGGGCGTCATAGCAACCAGTCGTTATAGTCATTAGAGCCGTTAAGGTCGCTGACTTTTTATATATATATAGATTGAACTATGTGACAACTATATATATAAAAACCTTATTAACTGAAAATTTATAATATCAATGAGTATTCATTCCTGCTGTCCTATTTAGTACCATTAGCCCGTTCATACACCTTTTTGCACTTTACAAGGAGGAAACACTGAATTGCTTATAGTTCACCAAACATACCCTGGCATTTCAGACGTTTATCTCTTTGCACTGGAGTTCCCTTTGCCTGTAATAAATGTCTGCTTCTCCTTTATTTACCAGAACAAAATATATATGACCTTCACAACCCAAATTGAAGGTCATTATTTTCAGAAATTTTCCGTTGACAGTTGTGGGACCATTCCTTGTTTTACTTCTGATATTCTTTTATATTTTCTCTTTAACTTATACATATTTATTTTTGCATTTATTATATTGTACCAAATTTTTTATGAAATTCTTGAAATGAGAAATATGGCTTATTTATCTCTATACCCCTTGTATTTTTGTTGATTGTAAATGGATTTAAAATAAGTTGAATTTAAATTCAACTATATACGATAGATAAGGAATGATCCAGTTCATGGAAGGACTTAAATGCCAGGCTGAGATGTCATGATAATAGGAATGATGGAGAAGGTAGAAAAATACAAGAAGTTTAGATGTAGAGCTAGAATTTGTGGTGCCAATGCACTAAATCAGTAGTAAGTTTATAGATGCGGCTATGGGAGAAAGCTTAGTCATGAAGTATAAATCAAACAAAGAAAAGGTGGTTAAAGTGACCAAACAAACAAACAAAACCCTACAAAAACAATTAAATCTTGAGGAATGCCACCATTTTATGGGTTTATGTGATAGCAGTTTTATTGCATTAATGAATAAAGAAACTTAGAGTTTTGAAGGATAAATAGATTTTAAGAAAAAAGAGCAGGTTTCTACTGATTGTGAAGGGGAGCATACTAAATTGTGCTAGAGGAGGCCTTGGGATTGATAGAGGATTTTTTCAATGTAGGAATACCCAAGGCATGTTAGCTTAGATTAAAAATAGGATAGATTAAGGTTATGGTAGTAAATGAGCGAGAGTGAGAGAGAGAGATTGAAAATATATAGCAAAATGAGAATCATAGATCGTTTGATAAGTAGAATAGCTTTGCCCTTATACTGGAGATATGTAATAAGGGCTTGACATTTAATAAGTAAATTTGTAGGCTGGAGCACATTGACTTGAGACAGTTTTTGCATCACGCTATCTGTTTCTCAGTGAAGTAGACAATAACGCCACCATCCAAGACAATAACTAGTGGGGAGGGAAGGCATTTTCAGAATGATAAAAGTTAATAGCAGCTGCTTTTGGAGCAAGAAGAGGAACCCGACTAATGATATATAGAAGGATTGTCAAGAATGAGGCTGGACAAATTGAATCTGCAGGGACACAAACCTGCAAAGCTCTTGTGATTTCCTGGTTACTGGGCCTCTGGAGAAAGTTTAGAGTTTTTCAAAGGCAATATTATATAAATAAAAGAAAAAATGTGAGGCAAGTAAGTGAGCCTATTGTTCTGATAGTAATTGAGAGGATGGATACTTAAGTTGAATCTGAGGAAGAGAGAGAAAGCTTGAGGGGGGTGATTATGTGGCTGATGGTGATAGTGATAGTGAGCTTTCCTAGGAGTTGGCAAGCATTTTGGTTGTGGATAGTTATTCTAGAAAGTTTCTTCTCCTTGGAAATATCTTGATGACTCCAGGGTTCATCTTGCTTACGAATTCTGTACTATAGCATGTACATTCTGCATGGAGATTTCTTTTCAAACTGGGTTTCTATTAGTAAGATATCAGTCTAAGCATTACTTTTTACTGTTAATCATTTATAAGATTAGGTCCAATATTGATATTTATATAGGAAAAAGTCTCACTACATACTATATTTTTCAATTAAAATTAAAGCATGAGTTTAAAATCTCAGGGAGCGATTGTAGTGCCATGATTATATGTCTCAGCTTTCATTATTTCATAAAAACTTCTTTATTCGTGTCCTAGATAAGAGCTTTGTTAGGATAGCCAGAACATACTTTCTGTCCTGCCTTATTTTTTTACTAGAAAAGAACAAGACAAAATTAAATGTTATCCTTAACCCATAACATTGTCTTTCATAACATCTTACAAGTGAAAAGCAGTTTCTGACTTATAAATTTTGCATTTAATATTTTATTTATGTGTATCACTACTGACATATTCTAACATAAATAGTTCAAATTAGCAAAAACTCCCCTTCTTACATTTTTTAATTCTTAGCAACTTACTTTAATGTATGTTATCATGGTACTAAAGTTCATTAAACTCTACAGTAAAGCAGCTCATTGTAATGCTCAAGGAGGTGGTAAAAATAATTGTCAACTAGTTTATTGATGACAATGTGATAATTCAATGAAAATAAATTCTTCCCCTTGATAAAAGGAAAAGAATCCAGGAGTGTCATGCTTTCATTAATAATACAAATTGGATTTGAAATGTATTACTTATACATTTAAAATTTTTACATATAAAATCCTAAATATAGGTAACAGGGAATTCAAAAACCTTATGAAAATTATTTTGAAGTAACATAATCTGAAACGTAATGCCAAAGACAGTTCATGACACTGTCTTGAGCAAATGACTTTATATTTTTGTTTTGCTTTTTACTATTTATTTTCTTTTATATTAAAAACTACTGTTAGAATTAATATTGGTAAATAATTAGGAAGTAATTTTAATAGCACTGTATGAAATCAAAATAAGAATTCAGGTGGGGAAAACAGTAAAAAACAAAAAAAAAGCAACCCCCAAAACCAAAACCTACCCTCAAGGAACGCATACTCTAGTGCAGTCGTGGGCAAACTACGGCCCGCGGGCTGGATCCGGCCCGTTTGAAATGAATAAAACTAAAAAAAAAGACCGTACCCTTTTATGTAATGATGTTTACTTTGAATTTATATTAGTTCACACAAACACTCCATCCATGCTTTTGTTCCGGCCCTCTGGTCCAGTTTAAGAACCCATTGTGGCCCTCGAGTCAAAAAGTTTGCCCACCCCTGCTCTAGTGGAATATGTATTTATATTAGAAAGGCAAAGGCACAGTGATCAGTGATCATCGATTCTTCACTAATTCACAAATGTTTTGTCTCAATATCATGTATGTACTAAGTAATGGATAGTAGAGGGTTCAACAGTTGTCAAGTTATATGCATTGTGGAGCCTGCAGTCCAACATGAGGAGGTGGGTGTGGACCAAATAATTACCAGAAATATAAAATTGAAATTGTTATATATGATAAGATAGAATAATATAATGGAGGATTTTAAGAGAGTTGGAGATGTTTGTTTGAGGAGGTGTTGCAGAAGACCAAAGAAAACCAAGCAATGCTTTAAAGAAATGGAGAGACACTGTTTAAATATGCCAGCGGACTCAGGGAATAGCTTTCCAAATCTGAGTACCGAAACATGCAGGGGGCTTTCTTTTTATATCTCCCTGTGGCCTTTGTCCCACAAATATGGATTATGCTTCCGGTACTTTTAACGGGTCTTACAAGAAGGCCCCAAGGTTCTGGGGTCTCCAGGCCATATCTGATGGTTTGGCCTGGCACCAGCGTTAATAACCCTCCCTCCGGGGCAGTGAACTGTTCACAGTTTTATGGCCTCTGTAACAGGTTCTGCGAGACCAGTTTCTGGGAAGGAGGTAATGCCTTAATTATAGGTTATCAAGAATGTACACTGAGCTTGCTGGCATGGATTCCAATTGCTAGCCCCCAAAATATCAGGGTTACTTTAGAATTAGCCCTTTCCAGCCTTCTCAGAAGCAATGCCTGAGTTGAAATCTGAAAAATAAGTGTAACAGTGATGAGCATGTTGGGAGGTTCTATGTCAGCAATGGGCTTGGTGAATGCAGAATGTTTGGGAAGGCTCAAGTGGAGTATGGTATAAGATGAGGCCAACAAACAGGTGAAGAGCAAACCATTAAAGACTTTAGGCCATGTAAAAGCTACTGAAGACTACGGGACAGGGTAGGGATAGGCTGGAAGTAGCAGATTGTGAATAAAATTTAGTTTTATTTTTAAAATGTCACTGACTGTATTGTAGAGGAAAGATTGGCGAGGGCTGACAGTGATATATTCATGAGATGCACAACAGTGTTTGTGTCAACAACAGATCACATATGCACCAGTGGTCTCAGAAGACTATAAGGGACCTGAAAAATTCCTATTACCCAGTGATGTTGCATCCATCATAATGTCATAGTGCACTACATTACTCACATGTGTGTGGGGATGCTGGTGTAAACAAACCTACTGTGCTGCCAGTCATGTAGCAGTATAGCACATGCAATTATGTATAGAACATAATAATTGATAATAACAATAAATGACGGTGTTACTGGTTTATGTATTTGTTGTACTATACTTATTATTTTAGAGTCTACTCTTTCTACTTATAAAAAACTTTGCTGTAGAACAATATGCAGCATTAAGCTGGCAGCAACCTCATACATCTTGTGTTTCCTGTATCTATTGATTGCATCGTTTCTCTAGTGCTTAATTTAATCTTATGTTGTTTTGTACATTAATAGGCTGTATGGGCTTATAGCCTATGATCAATAGACTATACCATGTAGACTAGGTGTGTATAAGTAAGCTCCATAATGTTCACAAAAGGATGAAATCTGTATCGTAGCCTCATCATTAAGCAGTGCATGACAGTATAAATAGATGAGTGGACAAGGACAAAGGTGATGGTAGTTTGGACATAGAGAAGTAGAGGCAGACTTGAGATGTAATTATTAGATAAGATAGAGATGAATAGCTAATGATTTTTTGAAGAGAGCAAGGAAGAAAAGATGTCAAGGACATCTGTCTCTCTCTCTCTTTCTTTGGTAGGATAGGAATATTTCTACTTATCTCCAGAGAGCTTAAGAGCTTAATTAATGATCCTTTGCTACCTGAGATAGGCTTGGAGTTGTCCTTTATGCTTGTGACAACATAGACAATTCTGTCCTTTTTAGGCATGTATGATGCAAGCCTGTTCTGTTCACAGAAATAACCTGTGCTCTAAGCAGTCTACCAGTAATAAAGCTAATATTTTAATCCTCCATTTGTCTCCCCTGTGATTGTCTCTTAATTGGCTTTTAACTTATGTGGGAAAGGGAATGTGATTTAGATCCCCTAACACTCTTACGTGTAGTTCGAGAAATGAGCTATCTGCCTCTAGAAGTAATTGTAGCTGTGGATATGGATGTGACTGCCCTGGGAGAGAATGGAGAAGTAGGTGTTATTCACCTACATCTGAACATCTAATGGCAATTGAATGTCAGCCATGGTAAATTAGGAGGAGGGCTAAAATAAACACAGGAAATAAATTTAAACAACTTGGGCATTTGTGAATTTAGCAAACGCTCTAAGAGCTGGAAATCAGATTGAGTTGGTATATGGTCCTATTTGATGATGGTGATAGGTTCAGGTAGGAAATAACTCTTTGGAAGAAATATCCTTGTGCTGGTGCACAGTTTTAAAACACCTCCTTCCTTTTTTTCCCTTAACTACCATTTCTAAGAGTAAGTACTTATGGAGCAGCATTCAGTTGAAGAAGAAAAGATTTACCAGACCCATTCTAGGATACTCATGTTAATGGTTATTTATACCATAAATAATAATCTTCATCAGCAAAGAAATTCTGAAAATTGAAAAATATACTTACTTTAATTAAGTAATTTAAATTTGATACCTGTTCTTCTTTGAAAAGATAAAAAGGATATTTCATCAGTTTCTTAGTCTTTATTATGAAGTATCATGAAACTATAAGTGTGAATTAGTTCAAATTTAGTTTTAAAATATAATTTTTTCTTAGGGTTTATAGTAATGTCTGCATTGAAGAGGCTTTAACTGTTCCTTAAAAAAAAAAAAGTAAAAATTAGTTGCACAGAAGTCATCCAACTGGAAAAATCACTTTCCTTTATAGAATTCTGCCATGAATACACATACACCCACTCTTGACAATTATCTACCAGAGCTTTTCTAGATACCATATACAACACCAAAATATCTTATAAACTTTACTGGATCGATTAATTTTTAAAAAAATATATTTTATTGATTTTTTACAGAGAGGAAGGGTGAGGGATAGAGTTAGAAACATCAATGAGAGAGAAACATTGATCAGCTGCCTCCTGCACACCTCCCACTGGGTATGTGCCCACAACCAAGGTACATGACCTTGACCGGAATTGAACCTGGGACCTTTCAGTCCGCAGGCCGACGCTCTATCCACTGAGCCAAACCGGTTAGGGTGGATCGATTAATTTTTATGTCATGCATCTCTCTGGAAATTATCACCATAAACATGCAAACAGTGAGGTTTAACACCTAGTGTGGTGCAATTATGCACGCAGCAGGCACTAAGCGATGCAAAGAATCAAAGAATTTGATGACAGTTTTGTGATTATCCCATCTAGCTCCAACCCAACACAGGAGTCTTTATTCCTTAATACCAATTATTAGCATTTTTTAAGTGCTCACAAAGGGGAGGTCACATGTTTGTAAGATACATTATATTTTTGTTGGATAAAAAGGTCTTTTTGTCATTTTTGCTATGCCTCCAATTACTTTTAATCCCTACTTCTGTTGTTCACAAAATACATAGGTATGTAAATCAGTTACAAACAGCACATAACTTTTAAATAGACAAAGCTTCAATGGCACGCACACAGCATTTTTTTAAAACACATTTTTTGCCCATTACTACATTGAGCCTAATAAGGTGAGAACAGCTCTTATATAAAAAAAAAAATCCTCACCCCAGAATATTTTCCCATTGATTTTCAGAGAGACTGGAAGACAGAAAGAAATATCGATGTGAGAGAAACACATTCATTGGTTGCCTCCTGCACGTGCCCTGACCAGGGCTGGTGCCAGGGAGGAGCCTGCAACCAAGGTATGTGCCCTTGACTGGAATTGAATCGGTTCACAGGCCGATGCTATATCCACTGAGACAAACTAGCTAGGGTCGGAGAACAGCTCTTAATTTTTTTTGGTTCTATCACTTATTCTTTCATGTGGCTGGTGAATAAATGCTTCCATGTTGTGCATGACACCTCTGAGAGGCTTTATTTATTAATTATAATTATGTAAATAATGACAAGTGATATTTATTGAATACTATTATGTGCTATGATCTGTGCAAAGCATTTTATATATTTACTAGAGGCCCAGTGCACAAAAATTTGTGCACTCGGGGGGGTCCCTCAGCCCGGCCTGTGCCCTCTCACAGTCTGGGACCCCTCGGGAGATAACGACCTGCTGGCTTAGGCCTGCTCCCGGGT